>NC_140965.1:43265729-43420729 GCF_056783735.1 Eptatretus burgeri
GAAAAGAAAGAAAGGGGAAAGAGGGAAAAGGACGAGGGGAAGGTGGATGGGGGAGGGAGGAGGGGGAGGGGGAAGAGTATACCGTTTATGTATTCTTTTCTTTCTATGCATTCTTCAAGTGATTAACATAAAATACCTTTCATATATTCCTTCTGTAATTTATGCAATGTGAAAGTAACATGCCTCCATATCTGGCAAGTTAATTTAACCTTCCAATTAACATGGCCTGAAAGGTATTTAATTACACAGGTTTCAGCCAGAAATAGTAATCGTCATTCTCTGTGGGAGTATTTGGACAAGTAAGTTTTAACAACACTAACGCTATTAATATCATGTTTAATAATCTGAAATTCGAATTAGTAATGACCTGGAAGAAAAAAAGATGTTAAATTAAATTTAGATAAAATATCAATTCTTATTTTGATTTGACTTAAAAAAAAATTGAATCAACTCAAAATGTTCCAAAAATTCACTTTGTGTGATTCAGTAAGTTTATTCAAGAATCAAAAAGCTAAATGGCATGCCCCCCCCCCCAAGTAAAATACTGGGACACTTTTCGACATCGCCACGTCAACAAATATGCCTCCGCCCACATTATTACATCATTATCCATACCTGTACCAAGTTTGATTTAAATTCCTGAACCATGATTCAAAATACTAAATAATTCTGGCTGCCAGACTATGTGGCTGATCAGGTTGAAATTTAAATCATATATTTCTCATGATTACTCATTCATAATTGTGAAGTTTCATATAGGTTGATGAAGTGGTTCAAAACAAATAATTTTTCAAAGATTTTCGTTCAATCCAATATGGCTGCCAGACCATGTGATCTATGACATCATAGGTGGAGACCTTTTTGGTCCTCATGGGTAGGTGATTGTACCTGTAAAAGCTCGCCTCATTCTGTTCAGCCATTTCAGAGAGAAGGTTTTTTGAAGGTTTTTTTGTGTTTAAAAAAATGGCTACCACGCCACGTGACAGATGACATCAATTTTCCCCCCCATACAATTTAGCTCTAGACAACCCTTAAATTTTTTCATACTGATCAGATAAAGCGTTCGACGTATGCAATGATGACGTCATAACGAAGCTATCTACATATTCCATCATCAAAAAAAAAAATCACACTTATTCCCAAGAGAGTACAGGACATGTACCAAGTTTCAATTTTTTTCCATGGAGCAGTTTCGGAGATACAGAGGTCCAACGTTTTTCCTTTTTTCCAACATGGCTGCCACACCATAACGGATGACGTCATAATTATCATTAAACCATTCTATATGATACTCACACCAATGGTGAAAATTTCTGCCAATCAGATAAGTGTTTGCAAAGAAAAACAGAGAAAACTAGAGGGGGAGCACTCGGTAGAGTGCAAAACCTCCGCCGCCAATGCTGCTCGGTCACTCAAGTGAACCTGATATCCTATTCATTCAATTTGACATCAACAGTGCTCAAAGAGTTATAGTTTGCAACTTTCCCTTTTACTTTTAACTTTTACATACTCAATTCATTCATCATAACTAGATTCCTTGAGACAGAAATTGATTTTACGTGGGTATATCCACCTGAAGTTCCAAAATCAGCCGCAATTATAATTTTGGCATGTTTTTTGTTGGAAATCACTTATAACATATAGAAATGCAAAAAATAAAATCGAGATTTTGTTGAAAAAAAAGTTGCAAAAATTTTTTTTCTCTAAATTTTTTTTTTGGGGGGGGGGGGGGGTGAGGGTTGGAAATCACTTAAAACATGTAGAAATGCAAAAAAAAATTCAAATATTTTTTCAAAATGGCCGCCATAGCGGCCATATTCGATTTTGGGCCAAGTCCAAAATCTAATGGCATGATCCTTGGACCATACCGAATCCCCCCACCAAGTTTCGTCGAAATCCGTCAAGGAGTTTTTCCGTAATACTGTTCACAAACAAACAAACAAAAAACCTTGCCAAAAGGTGACCACTGGTGACATCTTTAAGGTCACACTGAGGTGAACAGAGCTGCTATCCACCAGGAGCGACTCCTTGAGGAATATCTGCCTACGAGAGATTCCGATGAGAATCGTTTTACAGAGTAACCATGAAAAATATGCGTTGGCCTCATAACGTCACCAAATGACGTCATAATGTCTCAAGCTTGACATATCGAGAAAGCACTCATCGATGTGTTCAATTTGAGGTATTACACGATATGGTACTTAAGATTTCAAAATTTGACCTTGGGGTCAAAAACTTTCGACCTCCAGCGCTAACCATGAAGGTCAAGGCCAATCGCCACCAAAAATTAATCAGCTGAGCGCCAGACCATGAACTATATTCCCATGAAGTTTGAAGACGATCCGAACAAAATTACTCAAAAAATAAGGGTTTCGTCGACTCCCCTGATTTGCGACAAAGTGACCTTGACCTTTGACCTTGAAAATTTTATGCGCTGAAAGGGACCTCTATAGGACTCTGATATGCGAAGTTACAAAAATTTCCAATGATAACTGTGCTCTGCAGAGTGATCGACACGTGATTACAGACAAACAAACAAAAAAATAATAATAATAAAATAAACATACAAGCTGACTAACATATCTTGCAAAAACTTCGTTTTGGCAAGATAACAAACAAACAAACAAACAAACAAACAGAAAGGGGTGAAAACAGTAACCTCCGATCTTCGATGGCGGAGGTTAATTAGCACGGATGGACGGTCAGATGGATGGACATTTGGACGGACAACCCAAAAACATAATGCCTCTGGTGACTTCGTCTGTGGAGGCATAAAAACATCGAGAAGTTGATCTGCAAAGTTCTTGAATATACCAAGTAGTTAAATTTCTGTGCACCGATTAAAGTCCCATTCATCTCCTTGAGCTGTACACATGTTTTATCAAATACAAGCTGATGAATTGAGGAATGCAGAAGAATGTTCACAAATGTAAATGACTCATGGAGGAATGAATGATTCCTTTTGGGTAGCTCATTGCTTTTTATTAGTGACCATGTTCACAAATGTGTCTCATGCCAGATGGCAAACAGCCAGCCCACCAATGGTCTTGTTCATCATTCTGTCCATCAACATCTCAAGGGTTTTCCTAAATATGGCTACATTTGCAAAAAGCCTCAACAGGAAAGCCCAACTCTATGTTTGCAAAAGTGAAACAGGAGGGAGTGAACTCCCAGAAGCGACTTGATTTATTATTATGAGCAGCATTTTTCGCATACACAGGTGTAAAGACTCATTGGAGAGATTTATTACCTGGTCACTGCTGCATTCGCCAATATTAGTTTAGCTTTCAGCACTTCAGAAGAATAATTTTATTTTTGTGAATAATAAACTAATGTTTGGTGGAAAACTCTCAGAGAACTGACCCTAATGTGCATCATCACAGTAGCCCAAGCTGGCGAAATGTCGGTGTCACACCTAACTAAAGGAAACCAAATTAATTCAATAATACCACAGAACTTGAATATGATGTTTCAGAGCTAAAGCACCATCCTCCATGCTCATTCTTCACACCATATTAAAACCCATGGCAGAAATATTTATTGGCGAGCCTGATTTGTTTAAAAAAAAAATTTTTTTATCACATCTGTGGAATGTTTTGGAAATATGCGTTCAGACGTATCAACAGCTTGCTTCATCTTTGTAACAACTCCACTCCGAGTGTTCTCGACCAAATTGTTGATGAATAACCATATCATAATGTAAGGAAATCCTGGAGAAAACAGATCATCCAAGTAATACGAGTAAATCCATAATTCCCTATAATTAGGCTCTCAAAGTTGTCCTCAACAATCATAACGTTCTGCAAGGCATCGTTAGCACAGACATTTATGTTGTTTCATTCAGCAACAGTATAGAATTCCCTGTTTATTTTCTAGAAAGGACATATTTGGTACAAAAATATGATACATGCCATTTCTAACAAGAGAAAACTGCTTCATTTAGAGTTTTCATCAGGAAGTCCATGTAATGGCATAACATCGAAGAGGAGAAATAAAATAACAAAGAATGATAAGCTTATCAGTTTTACAATTGTAAATATACCGTGTGAAGTAGAAAAATATAAGTTTATCAAACATCAGTCATTAATCATTTCATCTCCAAACCTTATTGACCACCTCTTTAGTCTTTCTGTATTGAACTGTGGCACTAATTATGAGCTGCTAATACACAGGATGCTTGGATTACTTTCGAAATAAATTTTTGACCATTTCTTATTTTTTGAACCATGTTCTGATGATGGTAATTTTTTCATTTATGATGTTAACATTTTCAAGCAAGGCCATCATTATTCAATATACAGTGCCTGTAGAAAGTACACACCCCCTTTCACATTTTTTACCTTTGTTGCCTTATAGCCCAGAATTAAATTACATTAAACCAGACTTTTTCCACCTTTATTTACACATCGTAACCCACAACTTCCAAGTGAAAAACAAATTCTACAAATTGCAGAAAATTTACCCTGGTGTTGGCGCAGTGGTTAGGGCAGCGGCTTGGGATCCAAAAGGTCCTGAGTTCAAGCCCCGTTGGGCCACTGAATTAATACACCAGGGGGTTGACTCAGCCTGTCATCCTTCCGAGGTCGGCGAAATGAGTACCAGTGTACTGGGCCGGTGTATACCCCGGTTAAAATAGGTGTACCATATCCCTGTGTCGTAAGAGGCGACCAGGGTTGTGTCAGGAAGGGCATCCGGCGTAAAACATGTGCCAAATCACTATGCGGATCATACGGATGATCCGCTGTGGCGACCCCGAAAGGGAGCAGCCGAAAGAAGAAGAAGAAGAAGAAGAAGAAGAAGACAAATTACAGAAAATTAATTAAAAATACAAAACTGGAATATATTGGTTAGATAAGTGTCCACCCCCCTGAGTTAACACTTGGTGGAAGCACCTTTGACAGCAATTACACCTGTGAGTCTGTTGGGATAGGTCTCCACCAACTTTGCACACCTTTATTGGGTAATATTTACCCATTCTTCTGTACAAAACTGCTCAAGATCAGTCAAGTTGCGTGGGGAGCATTGATGGACAGCGGTATTCAAGTCATGCCACAGATTTTCGATTGGATTTAGGTCAGGGGTCTGACTGGCCCACTCAAGGACATTTATGTTTTTGTTCCTTTGCCACTCCAGTGTAGCTTTGGCTGTGTGCTTTGGTTCATTGTCATGCTGAAAGGTGAACTACCATCCCAATGTCAGCTTTCTTGCAGAGGGCATCAGCTTTTCCTCCAGAATTTTTCTGTATTTTGCTTCATCCATTTTCCCTTCTATCCTGACAAGTGCCCCAGTCCCAACTGATGAGAAACATCTGCATAACATGATGCTGCCACCACCATGCTCCATAGTCGGGATGGTGTCCATTGGGTGATGTGCTGTGTTGGGTTTGCACCAAATGTAACATTTTGCATTACAGACAAAAAGTTCCATCTTGGTGCAGTCAGACCACAAAACTTTTTGCCACATCGCTTCAGAATCTCCGGAGTGTTTTATTTGCATCCCTCAAATGGGACTCAAGGTGGTTTTTGAGTAGTGGCTTCCTTCTTGCCAACCTACCATACAGGCCAGACTTGTGGAGTATATGGAATATTGTTGCAACAGACAAACAGTGACCAGTCTTTGACATAAAGGCATGCAGCTCTTTTGAAATTGCCATTGGCCTCTTGGTGGCTTCTCTGTTCAGTCTGGAGGGACGGCCTGACCGAGACAGGGACTTGGAGGTACAATACGCCTTCCACTTCTTAATGATCATCTTGACTGTGCTCCAAAGGATATTCAAGGCATTTGAAATATTTTTATACCCATCCCCTGATGACTTTACACAACTTTATCTTTTGAAAACTCCTTTGTCACATGGTTGAGTCTTTGCTGTGAAATGCACTACCCAGCAGGAGAAACCTACAGGAACAGCTGACTTTATTCTGAAATAATCAGAATCACTACAATTTAACACAGGTAGAGACCAATTAACTTGATGTGATTTTGAAGGTGATTGGTTACACATGAGCCAATTACTTCAACCACCAAAGGTGAAGAAGGTTATGTTTACACTCCCTTCTGTCTGATTTTTTTGTCTGTCTGTGTGCAGGATATCTCAAAAGGTTGTGGACGGATTCTGATGAAACTTTGTGAACAGGTTGGGTGTGTGAAAAGGATCAACTGATAAGATTTTGGTGAAGATCTGGATCCGGCTACTAGAATTTTTAAAGTGATTCTTCACCATTGAGAGATGGGGCCAAAAATGCTACATAGCACAATATCTCAAAAGTTTTGGACGGATTCGGATGAAACTTGGTGGACACGTTGCGTGAGTGACAAGAAAGAATCGATTAAATTCTGGTGAAGATCTGAATCCAGATCTGGATACGAGAATTATTTAATTTCTAAAGTGATTCTTCACCATTGATAGGGACAAAAACGATATATAGTAAGCATGATATTGCAAAAATGTATTGGGCCTGATATGTTCTCATGGATCAGGCAATGCATGGCAGAGGTTTGCACTCTACCGAGTGCCCTTCAAATTTACAATTGCCATTGTAAAGGGGGGGGGTGCACACTGATCTAACCAAGATATTCTAGTTTTGTATTTTTAATTAATTTTCTGAAATTTGTAGAATTTGTTTTTCACTTGGAAGTTGTGGGTTATGATGTGTAAATAAAGGTAGAAAAAGGCTGATTTTATGCAACTTCATTCCAGGGTATATGGCAACTCTACCCTGGATATGCTGCTTCTGCTCTCCCAACAATGGATGGAGGTCTTTAATGCCAGATATGAAATCAGAGCCATATCCCCAGACATATCAAGTGCTTTTGACACGGTCTGGAACCCTGCCCTGCTCACCAAACTCTTTTCCTTTGGTATTGTTGGGGAAAATTATTCCTCTTTAGACAAATGTCCCTTTCCTCAGTCTGACTAGGTCAAAATGTTTGTTTTTTTGACTCTCTACTGTTCTTTTATTTAATTGTTAAGACCTACTTATAATCTTGTCTTTCTTTGCCACTTTGGACATTTGTTTAATTATTTGCTAGTACAAGGTGACTGGTCTGATAAAACTGTACTTTCGCCTATATGCTATCAAAAAACCCTCTCCACTCTCAATATATATATATATATATATATATATATATATATATATATATATATATATATATATATATATATATATATATATATATATATATATATATTCTTCTTCTTCGGCTGCTCCCGTGAGGGGTTGCCACAGCGGATCATCCGCATGATCCGCATAGTGATTTGGCACGTTTTACGCCGGATGCCCTTCCTGACACAACCCTGGTCGCCTCTTACGACACAGGGATATGGTACACCTATTTTAACCGGGGTATACACCGGCCCAGTACACTGGTACTCATTTCGCCGACCTCGGAGGGATGACAGGCTGAGTCAACCTCCTGGTGTATTAATTCAGTGGCCCAATGGGGCTTGAACTCAGGACCTTTTGGATCCCAAGCTACTGCCCTAACCACTGCGCCAACACACCAGGCCATGTATATATATATAAATAAATAAATATATGTATATATATATATATATACATATACATATATATATATATATAAATAAATAAATATATGTATATATATATATATATATATATATATATATACATATACATTTATATACATATACATATATATATGTATACATATACATATATATATATATATATGTATACATATATATATATATGTATACATATATATATATATATATATATATATATATACATATATATATATATATATATATATATATATATATATATATATATATATATATATATATACATATACATATATATATATATATATATATATATATATATATATATATATATATATATATATATATATATATATATATATACATATATATATATATATATATATACATATACATATATATATATACATATATATATATATATACATATACATATATATATATATATATATATATATATATATATATACATATATATATGTATACATATATATATATATATATATATATATATATATATACATATACATATATATATATATATATATATGTATACATATACATATACATATATATATATATATATATATATATATATATATATATATATATATATATATATATATATATATGTATACATATACATATACATATACATATATATATGTATACATATACATATACATATATATGTATACATATACATATATATGTATACATATATATGTATACATATACATATATATGTATACATATACATATACATATATATATGTATACATATACATATACATATTCATATATGTATACATATACATATACATATTCATATATATATATATGTATGTATATATATATATATATATATATATATATATATATATATATATATATATATATATATATATACATATATATATATTTATATATATATATATATATATATATATATATATATATATATATATATATATATATATATATATATATTCATATATATATATATAACCGGGCGTAGTGGCGTGCGCCTGTAATCCGGCTACTCGGAGGCTTGGGTTGGAGGATCGCTTGAGGACGGGAGCCCTGCACTGGACCGCGCTATGAGAGGGTGTAGGGCAGCCTGGAATCATGGTGAAACCCAATCCTTATCCCTGTGTCGTAAGAGGCGACCAGGGTTGCGTCAGGAAGGGCATCCGGCGTAAAACCTGTGCCAAGTCAGTATGCGGATCATAACGGATGATCCGCTGTGGCGACCCCTAACGGGAGCAGCCGAAAGACGAACAACAACAACATATTCACATATATATATATATATATATATATATATATATATATATATACATATACATATACATATATATATATATATATATTCATATTCATATATATATATATATATATATATATATATATATATATATATATATATATATATATATATATATATATATATATATATGTGAGGGAGAGGTTCATTGAGGGAGTAGTGTACGATGGTGTGAAGTGTACGGTGGATAGAATTAGAAATAAATTGTTCTCAAAAGAAAAGACTTGTCTGTGGACATTGGTTATCGGTGTCTGTGATTTTATACAGGATTTTAAAACCGAATCAGACAAACATTTAAACCCGAGAGAAGTCAAATAGGATTCCACAATAAACCAGGAAGAATCCTACAACGATCACTACGAGGAAGAATCCTACAACGATCACGACGAGGTTGGGTGAAAAAATCCACATCAGTATCCAAGGCCATCTCCACTCATGGCTCGCAGACTTCCTCTCCTGTCACAGCCAACGTGTGGCCCTAAATGGATTTCTCTCATCGCCTTTTCCTGTCCAGGCTGGAGTACCTCAAATAAGCGTTCTGGGCTCTGTTCTTTTTCTGGTTTTCATCAATGATCTCTCCGACTCTCTGGAAAATCCTCTTTATCTCTTTGCTGATGACTCCACCCTCTGCCATTCCATCTGTCATCCCTCAGACCGGCAAGCAGCATCTTCTTCGCTCACTGCAGATCTGGGTAAAATCACAAACTGGCCCAACACGTGGAACATGTCTTTCAATCCGGACAAATCTCTCACTCTCACTATGTCTCTCTGAAAGGACTGTTTGGAACCCCCCCCCCCCCATCCACTTTCTCAACAATCCTCTGGAAGAAGTCCTTTCTTTCAAACTTCTGGGTCTCACTATCTGCCATGACCTTTCCTGGAAAAGCCACATTTCCAACCTGGCCTCCAAAGCCAGTTGCCGACTGGGAATCCTCCGTCGTGCAAAATCTTTCCTCGGCCCACCTGAGCTGCTGCCCACATACAAAGCTTTCATCCACAGCCTGATGGAGTATTTCTCTCCCCTTTGGGCTGGTGCTCCTGCCTTTCTCCTTTCTCAGCTTCACGTTATGGAAACCAAGGCTTTTCGGATCATCGATATCTCCCGCGATGAGGCTGAGTCTTTGGGCCTCTCACTCTCTCACCGCAGGCAGGTCAGTAGTCTTTGTGTCTTCTACTGCCTCCTCTCCAGTCTCCCCCCCCCCCCCGCTGTGTCTGCGATTTGTCCCCACCACATTTCCACAGGGCATTCAACGTCTGCCAACAACCCCCTTCTGGTAAAACTACCAAAATCACGAATCACTGCTCACCTTCACTCTTTCATTCCTCTTTTTCCCCGCCTTTGGAATAAACTCCCTCACTCTGTTCAATCCCATTCTTCCCTCCAAGCCTTCAAAAAGCTGTTCACCACCACCTCTTATCGACCCCATCCAAATCCTCGATCTTTTCTACCCCCATTAATCCACCCCACACCCACCTCCTTCAAATTCCCTGCTTTCCTTCCTGAAATTCCCTGTAATGCCATCTTGTATACCCCATGTTCCCCACCCCATCCCTCTCCCTTCCACAGATCTCCCAATGTCTCTGTTCTCCACTGTTTTGTCCTTCCCACTCCCACCCCTCTTGTCTTATGCCCCCCTCCCCTTGCTGTGCGTTGTGTGTTAGCTCTCATATACGAGCCTCGACAAGGTATACAAAAAAAAAAAGTGAACATTTTGAAAGGGGTTGTTGACTTTCTATAGGCACTGTAAAATAATGAACGTTTTAATGTGAACTCAAAAGGTTACCTATGAACTCCTCCAAAGTTGATGTTTTCTTTTATAATATTCTTAGCACCATTAAAAAGTCTTTAAATAAAGGCAGGAAAATTATTGAATAGTTTTTAGAGTCTGGGGACATTGTTTATGTGATGGGAATAGTTTATAATGCATAACATATCTATCAGAGCCTTATATTCATTGTTAGTAAGAGATTTAAAGAATTACATCAATGTGTGAAGCTAATTTCAGCTTAAGAAACACCAAAAATATTAGCCTTTTGGAGAACAAGTAAGAATATGCACACAAGTAGTCATTCACTTATTTGTCAGTTATTTAATAAAGGTAAAGAAGAGCTCACGAAGACTTAATTGTGAGATGAGTCAATGAAAAAAAAAACGTAAATAATTGATGATGATATTGCTGCTGCTGCTGCTGCAGTCTTTCAAGGCTCAAAGAAGGGCAACTATGTTAAAAAAAAGATTTATTTTTGGTTCCTTTGTATAATGTTGAAATGTATGTTATTGTTTTTAATGTCTCAGAAATTCTAAACTTCTGTGCCATCACGCAAATTGTTGTGAACTTTGACATGCAGATTTATCTGTTTGACCCTCACACCTGTGACGCTCCGAAACTCAACACCCTCATTCTTCTCCAAGAGGTTTATGTTGCGGTACGGTTGCATATACGTGCCACCTACCTCACAAGCCAGCTTTCCAGTATCAGAACCACCTACAACTTTGACGGTGTGGTTGAGCACACCTTTTGGTGCCAGCTTTGTGCTAGACCTTTGATGGAGCAGGCACATGCAAGCCACAATCAATGCAACAGCCAGGGCGAAGACGGCAACTCCACCACCTGTTGCAATGCCTGCTGTCACAGCCTGAGAAGTCCGAGTCTGTTCCAACTGCAGCATCTTCATGTTGGTTCCATTACGTGTATCAGACTCATCACCACCATCATAAATAAGTGAATCGTGGAGCATAAGTTTGCCTCGGGCATCGACAAGATCCCGATGCACACGTGGTGCGACAGCATTATATATGAGTGATCGGCGGAGACGTGGCGATGCAAATTCGGGCCCAATAAGGTAAATGGCCTGTAGATACCACTGGTGACCTGCCTCAACCTGCAAAGCATACGAGGTGCATCAGCAAGGCAAAGCTGACATTATGGTTTGCACATGCTCATGAGAGGTAAATAAGAACTGACAAGAATCCTGCAACAAATCTGTCACGTATTGCTTTCATTAAATTGCTATTTCTTCATTAGACTCCTATCAATATTTGCATCAAACTGCAAATACCGATTTGAGAAAATCAGTATTTTCATGAAAGCTGAATTAAATCACTATACATATGCTTTCACGTCTTCAATCTGTTTTTATGTCCAAGTGCAGAAGTCACCTTGTAAAGGGCATCAACCTTCATGAGGAAACCATCCATCCCTGGCATGTCTCGCATGGATTGGTACTCAGAAACATCACCAGCAAAATTGGCATGAAAAGGAACGTCGTGAAAAAAGTGATCTTCCATTTCAGGATGGTTCCTGTCCTGCAAAGCATTAGAACAAGGCAGACACAATGCATGCTGTTTCACATATCCAACTGCATTTAGGTCCCTTGTTAAATGTTGTCATTGCCTTTAGCTGTGCAATAATAACCTTGATCATTGTCTCAGAACAATGATTAGATAATCTATAACTATCGAGATGTTTGTGTCTGTGTCTCCTTTTTTTCTCAGAGGTGGCCAAACGGGTCTTCATCAAACTTTCAGAGTTTTATCAGTGAGTGCCGGGGAGTGTTTTAGGCAAAAAATATTTTTTGAAAATTTTGAAAAAAAGAAGTTGGATTTTTTTTAAATCACTTTATAGTGCCTAAGCCTTTGTAGATGTGTGATATGTGATATTAAATGATCCCCGACCCCATTCCTTAGTGGGTGTATCCATCCATCCATTGGGACCATACTCTGTGCAGAGCGTTGGTGCTGCCGAAGCAGTCTCCTTGGCTATTGGGCACAATCCTGGACCAGTCGCCACTCTGACACAGGATACCAGCATGCTGACAATCATTTTGCCGACCTTGGAAGGATGACAGGCAGACTCAACCGCACCTGGTATTAATTCAACAGCTGAGGGGGATTTGAACTCAGGATCCTAGGATCCCAAGCCCACCACCCTAACCATTAAGCAAACACCAGGCATAGTAGGTGTATGGAGGTGTTTTAGGACAACACAAAAAATATATACAAAAAAGAAAATCTAAATTGGATTTCTTCAAAATGCCAACAGGATTAGAACCGCTAGGGGCAATGCTGGTATCCCAGCTAGTGTTCAATAAAGAAAGCATTTGTGACCTGGTAATGGTTAGAATAACAGTTTCTTAGCTCATGAATTATAATAAACAAATTCTGGGCACTTGAGAATTACTGACGAGGAGCATAAAGCGATGCTTGAGGTTCTTGTTTGGCTGGATGCAGCCGTATTGAGGCCCCTCATTGTATACGGTGCCAGTGGGGTCAAAGAAAGGCACATATCCGTTGCGGCCTGTGCATAGGTAAACTTTCTCAAGCACCAGGCGGTAGGCAGAATCAAGGTTTTGCTTTGGATTCCACAGGACACGGCCAAACAATGTCTGTCCTGTAAATACACAGAGAAGAAACATAAATAACAGTTGCACAAGGACACACAAGGAATTTAGATGCAGGAAGAGGCCATTCGGCCCACCATGCCTGAGCTATGTCAACAAGAGACCAATATATATCCATATACACTAGTGGGGTGTGCTTACACATTGTGTAAACATACGAACCATGTTTCCCCATTGTCTTGGGGCACTCACCTGCATTTAATTTTTCATTTATTTATTTATTCAGTTTGTTTATATTTTCATTTATGGATGCTTTCCGATGATTCTGTGATTTTTCCTGGTGTTTCAGCTTTGACGTCCATCGGCACACAAAATTACCATGCTTCCCCATTGTCTTGGGTCACTCACCTGCATTTATTTATATTTTCATTTATGGATGTTGCCGACAATTGCGTGATTTTTTTATTTTTACAGTGTACTGGCTTCGATGTCCATCAGCATGCAAAATTTCAGCTTCCTACGTCACCCGGAAGGCACTGATCTTCAATATCAGTCAGTGAGTCAGTCAGTGAATCAGTCAGTGGTTAGAAAGAGCTGTGTATATACATATACATATATGCATTAACTATATACATTAACTTTATACATTAACTACTCTCTGAGTGAATATATATATATATATATATATATATATATATATATATATATATATATATATATATATATATATATATATATATATATATATATATAAAAATATATAATATAAATTTAAAAATATTTTATATTGTTACGGTTGTGGAAATTCGCAAACCACCATTCAGGTCCCGTACGTGAGGTATCTCTTAAGTACCTGTTATGTGTAGTTAGCCCAAACCCATTGTTTAGAGGGAATTAATGTGATTCATTCGGGCTTCGACGCTTTGAGATAGCCGTTTTTCTGTTCTATCTTTATTTTGAACCAACCACGCTCCAACCGTCAGACAACAACAACAATGCCAACAGCCACGACCTTTACCTTCACAACTCGCTCCCGCAAACATCGCATCACCGCCATTCCAAACGGCACTATGGCCATCGGCCACCGCCGGAAACCCTCCACCACCTTCACCTCCCTCCTTCTACGGCCATTCCCGCACCACCTGTGAGCACCGAGCGTCGGGCTGTCCTGGGCTCGTACAAGATACGCGCCGAGCCGCGAGTGCAAATAGCGGCCTTTCCGAGGAGAATTCGGATCAGGAATGCTAAACGCCCACTTCTGATCCGTCCAATTAGGAAGCGCGGGGCAGTTTGGCCCCGCCTCCAGGTGCGTCTGTCTGGAATCGAGATATGCAAATTCTAGGATCAGGGGAGATTCACGCCCCTTTTCCTCCATCCAATCGGCGAGCGTGGCTCCGCCCTTGAGGAGATCATTATCCGAAAATTTGCACATTGTTTTTCCTGCCTGCCTATAAAACGGCGAGCGCGAGGCGAATGAGAAGAGTTGTTGCGCAGAGAGTTAGTTTTTGGTTGGAGTTGTTGCGAGGCAGTCAAGTCGGGTTGGAGAGCGGAGTGGAGTCGGGAGGCGAAGGCGTCAAGGTGGTTTTCTGCAGTCGGCTGAGGAGAATTGGGGGAAGAGTCCAAGGAGCTCGGGTCCGAGGCAGGGAAGACGGCGGTCGGCGACGAGGTCGCGGTGGGATCGCTCGTCGCGGGACCCAAGCCAGCCAACCATTCTCCTTCCCCCAGCGCATCAACAATTCACCCCCCCATTTCCCCCACGCTGAGATAGTGCAGAAAGGGGGCCCCGTTCCCACCCCACTCCAAGCGGTGCCAACGAAACCCGCAAAGGAGCACGAAGTCGGGGCACCGCCGCGCAGCCACATTTGCGGCTCGTCACGAGGACGTGGGTAGGACCCCCCTGGTCTCGCGGACCTGACCGCTCCTTCAGGTCCCACACACACATTGGCCTACGGGCCCATCTGTCCCCTTGCCTATGAGGGTGGCTTCTTTCCTTTGCTTTTGAGTAAATGTGTGTCGGCGCCATCTGTGAAGTAAAACCGTATAAGTGCTGCCGTGTGTACGTGTAGTCGGTAGTATCTCTGCGTCATTGTTTCTTTTGTTGCATTTGATATATGTGCATTCTGTTTGGCTGCATATGTGTGCTCTCCGTGTGCCATGGAATAAATGTGCATTATGTTGAACTGTTTTCCCGTTTCGCTTCGTCTTTTCTTTAATTGAATCTCCATCTTGCTTCACGTAAAGGGTTCGTTCGTAGTGGGCTTAAAATGCCCGATAATTAATCGGAACCGTCGAGGACGACGATAACACCGCTCGGTTATCCCGATAGCACAGAATGGACCGCTTAAGCGGTTCGTGTCCGGAGTTGGCCTGCGGCGAGGTACGATCGCCCGGTCTACCATCCGCGTGGGTACTTGGGTAGGTCGAGTTTGGCGAACAACCCTATCCTACGCGGGTGGCCGATTGGCACGATTGTGGTGAGGTCGAAAGGCCCACCCGTGACTGGCTGTGGGCGATAGTTCCCGGAGGGTCACGACAGAATTGTCCGTCCGGTGGGCGACGTGCCGCGATTTGAGTCACGTGGCCGTTCGCACGCCGGCGGGCGCGAATTCGCAACACTGGTGTCAGGAGTGGGATACAAACCTATCCCCTCCTCGCAACACTGGTGTCAGAGAGCGGGAAAACAAACTCTCCTGCCTCCAGCTAAATTCACGGGAATTGGTCCAGTGGTGAGAGGAGCGACCCCCGATTCCCTCCAAATTACGAGCAATTAAAATTAACCCCTTACGAGAAATAAGATGGAGTCTCAAGGCGAGCGGGTGCCGGGGGTAGAAATGTATATGTGGAGAAATGTAGGATCCATGGCCCAGGTCGGTTCTTTTTATAATTATAACCCCACCACTAACTGTCGTCAGTGGGAGCGGCTTGAGCACGAACTTTGCCGGCAAACGGAGTCGCACAATGGCAGCGCAATCGCACCTCAGTGCAGCACAGAGCGGGCTGATATTAATAGCACAACTAACGGCACAGCACGAGGCGTGAGCTCCCAGTCACCGGTTCAAGCCGCGTGGTCACGGCATGTGCCATGACAGGCGTGGCAGGATGCCTATGCGAGCATTGGCAGGCTTCAGGCACAATTGGGGGATGTCTTGGAAAAGATGAAGCATTATGAAGAATATATCAAGGAGGTGCAAAGTGGAGTGGACGAGTCACAACGGCACGCAGACGAGCTTCAGAAAAATTACGTGTACGGGGGGACACAGCGATTGGACGATTTCCTGGAACGAATTCGGTGGCAAAAACATGACTTGGCCAATAGAGTCGACGAACTATGTGGGAAAAAGAATTTGGTAGTGTTTTATACCCGTCAATTGGAATATGCGAAGAGCAAACTGAACAAAAGAATAGAGGAACAGCAGATTGGTATCTCCCAGGATAGGAAACAATGGGAGGAAGAATGGAAAACCGAGCTCGAAAAGAAACAAAAGGAGCACGACTTGGAAGTAAAACAATTAATGGAAAAATTATTTTAGGAAGCAAGGCGGTTCAAAGAACTGGAGGGGAGAGTGAGGGAAATACTGTTGAAAGAGAAAAAATGTGAACATGATGGGGAGTTGGAACAATTGAAGGAAGAAATAAGAACAGGCAATCAGGAAAGAGAAAGCCTAGAACGGAAGATAAAAAGAGGAGAGAGACAGCTGGAGGAAAGGACAGAGGAATTGCTGGAAAAGTCAGAACAGTTCAAAGGACTGCAGGGAGAATTGAGGGATGGAGGAAGGAGAAAGGAAAACAAAGCTCGAAAAGGAAAAACGCAAACAAGATGTGGAATTGGAACTACTGAAGCGAGAGGTAAGGGCAAGCCAGTTTAAAAGAGAAATCCTGGAAGGGGAGATAAGAATGGCAAAGGAATGGCAGAAAAAACTAAATGAATACAGTAAAAAAAGGGACGAATTGAGGAGGTAAGCGGTGGAAAGAAGAGATGAAATGAGTGAAGAAGCACGCAAATTGAGGGAGGGATTAAAAACAAAAACTTCTGAGATACTGAAACATGAAAACAAAGGGAGAGGATTACAAGACGAACTGAGGATGTTAAAAGAGGAAAGGAAGAGAACAGAGAATGAAACGTTAAGGAACCACACTGAGCAGATTGAATAATTAGAAGCCAAAGCAAAGTCAGAGTGTGCGGAGATGAGACAGGAATTGGAAAAGAAAGCTTCTGAGTTACAGAAACACCAAAACAAAGAGAGGGAATTACAAAACGAGTTGAGGATGGTGAGAGAAGAAAGAACGACAGCAGAGAATGAAACGTTAAGGAACCACATTGTACAGATCGAACAGCTGGAAGCGAAGGCCAGATTAAAGAATGAGATGCAAGAAAGAGTAATGATGGAAGAACGAATAATACAGGAGAAGGAAGTCAGCCAACTGAAAGAAATAACGAGATTGCAGAATGAGGAACAAGGAAGACAGTGGAATAGGAAATACAAAGAACAAGGAATGAGACAGGAGAAAGAAATCCGTCAATTAAAGGAAACGATGAGATTGCAGAACGAGGAACAAGAGAGACAGTGGAATAAAAAACTGAAAGAGTATGAATTTGAAACTGAACGACAAAAGGGAAAAAATAGGTTGGAATACGAGGAGAAGTTGAAGGAGCAAGGAATGAAGCAGGAAGTAGAAATCAGGAGATTGAAGGACACATGGAGATTGGAGAGGGAAGAACGAGAGGAACAATGGGAAAGAAAACAAAAGGAACATGAAGCCGAGGTTGACCAATTGAAATTAAAGGCGAGGCTGGAGTGCGAGGAGATAGACAAAGAACAGCGAATGAAACACAAAATGGAGATGAACCAAATGAGGAAAACCATGAAACTGGAGAAGGAAGGACAGGAGAGGAAACAAGGAAGAGTAGTGAGAGAACAGCAAATGAAACACAAAAGGGAGATTAACCAAATGAAGCAAACAACGAAACTGGAGAAGGAAAGACAGGAGAGGAAACAAGGAAGGGTAATGAGAGAACAGTGAATGAAACACAGGAAGGAAATGAGCCAATTGAAAGAAACGATGAGATTGGAAAATGAAGAGCAGGAGAAACTGTGGGGCAGGAAACAGGAACAATGCGAGTTGGAAATTGAACAACTAAAACGGGGAGCAAGATTGGAGTCCACGGAGAATGAAAAACTCCGGAGGGAGAATAAAGAACTCAGGAAGTTCCGAGAAAAGGAACGACTCAGAAGGAGCCAGGAAGCAGAACAACACAATAAGGTGGGATGTGTGACAGCACCACAAGGAGCAATATCGGTGGTGCAGGACCTAATCGACACCACTCGTCAGATGAAAGAACAATTAGGACCAACCCGGATAAAGGAGACACAAATAAAAATGGAGAAGAGGGTAGAACAACGTAATAAGGTGGGATGTGTGACAGCACCACAAGGAGCAATGTCGGTGGTGCAGGACTTAATCGACGCCACTCGTCGGATGAAGGAACAATTAGGACAAACCCGGATAAAGGAGACACAAATAAAAATGCAGATGAGGGAAGTAACAAAGACAAAGAAGGAAATGAAAGTATTGTCAGAGACACGGAAGATAGAGAGTGACTTGGACGGGGTTAGAGACGCACACACACACACACACACACACACACACAGAGGTAGTGGAGGACCATTAGGGGGAGCTGGCGGACTGGTTCGAGACCCGGTGCAAGCAGCTGGATGGCCTCCTCCAGGAACAAGGGGAGGGAGTATGCCCCCTTGAGGCGACTCACGACCAGGTGGGTTCGGTCATGCTTTGCGAGGTCAAGGGGAGGAGTCCTGTGGACAGGTGCACGGAGAGCTTGGGGGGTATAGAGGCCCCGGAAACCCTTGTGGGGACACGAATCCCACTGTGGTTGTCCTGGTGTGTGTGGTGCAAGGTGTGAGTGCGAGCCCGTGTATGGATGAGACCCCGGGTACGAGTGACACACCGTGTGGGAATGAAACCCGGCGTGTGAGTCGTGTGGTAGCAAGTGTGCCGAGATGCGTGCTTCCCAGCGCGCCGTGTGTGAGTGAAACACCGCGGGTGAGTGCCCCCGCGTGTGTGAGTAAGGCAAGGTGCATGAGTGAACGGCCGAGTGTGAGAGAGACAGCGTGTGCAAGGTCGCTGTGTGTGAGGGAGATGACGGTGGGCAAGCGTGAGCAGGCAGCCGCATCTCCCGGTGTGAATGTGATGGAGTGGTGTGTGAGCGTCGTGACATGTAGGAGTGCGTGTGTCGAATGGCGACGACGACGGCGACAGAGAAACAAGGGCCGGGTAGCGGCCGTAAAGGTTTTGAGCATCGCGCCGGGTTCACCCAGCAACGAGCGCGAGGTCCGTGCTGTGCAATGCACGAGGCCGCCGCGTGCTCGCTTGCGGGAGTGAAGCCCGGTCCGGAAACGAGCGCGGTGAATGTTTCCGATCCCGCGACGGACAAAGTTTAGGCAGGATTACGGATTTGGACCGGACGGGTTCTCCACGCGGGCGGGTGTGTTAAGCTCCAACGGGCAGAGCACATGTGTTCGTGTGAGAACCCCTCGAGACGTGAGGCTTGTGTTTTTTTTTTATGCGCCGAGTGACGTCATGGCTGCGTGTATGGTTGGAATCCGGCAGGAGGGTGAATCCCTGCCGGATGGTACCGTCCAAGAGGGACGAGGGACGCGAACAGCTGCCATGCCGTCACGCAACAGGTGCGCGGCTGTGAATTGCCGCGCTGGTGCACAGGTTGCGATTTGCCGCGCTGGTGTTGCGCAAAAAAAACAAAAAAAAAACAGCAAGCCTCGCTTTCGGGTGAACAGGATCCCTGGGCAAGGGGTGGAAGACCCCCTTGCCAGGGCACAGGATGACAACTAGTTAGGGGGAAGGGTTAGCTTCGTGTTAGACCGGCTCCATGGGGCAGGGGTAAGTCCTCATGGGGCCCGTGGAATGGATTAGTTAGAGGGATTGTAGCCAGATTTAGGATGGGAGATGGGAAATAAAATGATTTCTTTTTTTTTGAGGACAGTGACAGACTTTGAATGTGTAGAGGGGACGTAGCTTAGCTACGTAGTGTTAAAAGGAACGTGCTGTAGTTTAAGGGACGACATGGGAGCACGAGTTAGTTAGGGGAGGTAGTTAGAAGGATGGCAGAGTTCAGCGGCGTGTGTGTTGAAGAGTTGGTGAGTTGTGTGGAGACATGTTGAGTGAGTGAGGCCAGCGGGTCTGTGTGAGTGGAGCGAATGTGGAATGCATGGTGCAATGAGTGATTGGGGGGAGGAGTGACTCCCGCCCAAGAGACCCCGGGGTCAGAGTAGAGCGAGTTAAGGGGTTAGTCAAATTGACAAAATGGAGGTCGTTTTGTTGTTGGTGGGAAAGTAGGCTCGAAACCCGCTTGGAGGGGTGCAGGAGCCCTGTTGACGGGCTGGGAGCGTGGCTACGAAAGGTGAGTATCGCTCAGTGGGTACCCCGGGCACCAGGCTTGTCGGCCGTAGTAGGCCAAGGGCCCATGGGGGGCCGGGATAGCGTAGTGGGCATGGGTGCGCCCACATGGTGCGGGGGCTCGGGGCGCCATTAGCCGTGTGGGCAGTGTTGTGGGCACAGGTGACCCTCGGAAAGGGGCCCGGGAAGCCAGCCTGCCACATGTGTGTTTCAGGGGAGCTGCCATGGAGGGCACTCCCCGGTGTTTAGGGAGCTGGTAGGCTCGGAGGCAGTGTAGTGCCCGGGGGTGCTATAGCTGGAGATGCGGCAGAGGGTCGTGCCTGCCAAGGGAGCCACGTGTCCCAGCCATGAAACCGTGTGAGGGCACGGAAAGAAAATTGGGGGGCGAGGCCCGAAATTGTGAGGACACCAACACAGGCGACGGGAATCTGGGTTTTTAGAACCAATAGCTCAAGCGAGAGGCGCTTGTTGAAAGCCCCGGGGTAGTTTAAAGGTAAATGGTTAGGGTAGATTAGGAAGTGTACCCCATCTGCACCATCCATCCCTTCGCTCTTGTTGTGGGCCGCTGGACCCACTTTGTGTTATAGATCGCTGAAGTCTGGGGAGGCCATCTTGAGGCTTCGTTGGGCCTCGGCACAGGACACTAGCCCTCCCTTGTTCCCCTCCGGGAAGGGAACGTAGAGGTTGGGAGGAGGCTAGTAGACGATAGGTTAGCCGAACAGGGACAGTAAAGGGGGTTAGGGGACGAATAATAGTTGGAGGTATGAAAATAAAAACAACAAAAAAAAATAAATTGGGGCTAAATTGGGTTTTACAAATTAAGGGAGTGGGTAGGGACAGTGACAGGCAAAGGCGATTGGTTGGGAGGGAGACCGTAGGGTAGGTCCGAGCCCGCCTTCCAAGTGGCCAGCACCACCGCACTCTCTCCACCAACCTCCATTGAAAGGCAAAGGCTGGCCCACTTCGTCGGCTGGCTTTTTGCTGCAAGGTCTGTGCCGGTCGGATTGTCCAACGGCTGTTACTTCAAGGCCTGTGCCGGTCAGCTCCACTGCCGGCTGTCTTTGCTTCAAGGCCTGTGCCGGCCCACTTCATCTGCCGGCTGTGTTTTGCTGCGAGGCCTGTACCGGCCGGATCGTCTACTGGCTGTGTTGCTGCAAGGCCTGTGCCGGCCCACTTCATCTGCCGGCTGTGTTTTGCTGCGAGGCCTGTACCGGCCGGATCGTCTGCAGCTGTTTTCTGCAAGGCCTGTGCCAGCCAGATCATCTGCCGGCTGTTTGCTACAGCGGCCTTGTCATGCCATGCCTTGCCTGTCTGCTTTTGCCATCCATGTCTACTGCCCTCGTCATTTTGCCCCCCCCCCCTGTTCATTTCCATGTGCGCCACGATCAGAAAGCAACAGTTTGCAAGCTGCGAGAACTGCCCTGTTGGCAGCTACAACACGGGCCTGCAGTGGCGGCCCGTGCACCGTGTTTGCGTCCATCCATTCATCCATCCATCCATCCATCCATTGTGTTCATTGCGTGTGCCACTTGAGCTGGCACGGAGACTGCGTTTGTGCAGCCCATGCACCGTTGTGGTTCACTGCGTTCAGTTCAAAAGGGAAGGCCTTGGACTGCGTGTGAGCAGCCGGCCACATTCCCTGTCACCTGCATTGCATGAGCCAGAGACTGCATGCGGGCAGCCTGGCTCCCTGCTTACTGCTTTCTTTTTGCAGAGTCCATTGATCCTGGGCCATGGTTTAGTGTAAAATTTATAAGGTTAAGATGTACTGTACATATGAGTGCGCCCCCGGCATGTATGTCTTAGCGCCGGCAATTTTATTTAAGTCGTCCGTGTGAGTGGGTTTATTTAGTTAGTTACTCAGCCCTCAGGTTATTTATTTTGGGGACACGAATACCATGAATGTCGCACTCAGGGATCCGAAGGTAAAATGTACTAGGAGATAACTACACATGATGGCACACGAGAATTTGACGACTCGGGATGAGTCTGTTAAAAGGGGAGGGAGCAGTGTTATGGTTGTGGAAATTCGTAAACCACCATTCAGGTCCCGTAGGTGAGGTATCTCTTATGTACCTGTGTACTTAGCCCAAACCCGTTGTTTCGAGGGAATTAATGTGATTCATTCGGGCTGCGACGCTTTGAGATAGCCGTTTTTCTGTTCTATTTTTATTTTGAACCAACCACGCTCCAACCGTCACACAACAACAACAACGCCAAGAGCCACGACCTTTACCTTCACAACTCGCTCCCGCAAACATCGCATCACCGCCATTCCAAACGGCACCATGGCCATCGGCCACCGCCGGAAACCCTCCACCACCTTCACCTCCCTCCTTCTACGGCCATTCCCGCACGACCTGTGAGCACCGAGCGTCGGGCTGTCCTGGGCTCGTACAAGATACGCGCTGAGCCACGAGTGCAAATAGCAGCCTTTCCGAGGAGAATTCGGATCAGGAAAGCTACACGCCCACTTCTGACCCGTCCAATTAGGAAGCGCGGGGCGGCTTGGCCCCGCCTCCAGGCGGGTCTGTCTGGAATCGAGATATGCAAATTCTAGGATCAGGGGAGATTCACGCCCCTTTTCCTCTGTCCAATCGGCGAGTGTGGCTCCGCCCTCAAGGAGATCCTGATCCGGAAATTTGCATATTGTTTTCTCCTGCCGGCCTATAAAACAGCGAGCGCGAGGCGAATGAGAAGAGTTGTTGTGCAGAGAGTTAGTTTTTGGTTGGAGTTGTTGCGAGGCAGTCAAGTCGGGTTGGAGAGCAGAGTGGAGTCGGGAAGCGAAGGAGTCAAGGTGGTTTTCTGCAGTCGGCTGAGGAGAATTGGGGGAAGAGTCCAAGGAGCTCGGGTCCGAGGCAGGGAAGACGGCGGTCTGCGACGAGGTCGCGGTGGGATCGCTCGTCGCGGGACCCAAGCCAGCCAACCATTCTCCTTCCCCCAGGGTATCAACAATTCCCCCCCCCTTTCCCCCGCGCTGAGATAGTGCAGAAAGGGGGCCCCGTTCCCACCCCACTCCAAGCGGTGCCAACGAAACCCGCGAAGGAGCAAGAAGTCGGGGCACTGCTGCGCAGCCACATTTGCGGCTCGTCACGAGGACGCGGGTAGGACCCCCCTCCCCCCTGGTCTCGCGGACCTGACCGCTCCTTCAGGTCCCACGCACACATTGGCCTACGGGCTCGTCTGCCCCCTTGCCTATGAGGGTGGCTTCTTACCTTTGCTTTTGAGTAAATGTGCGTCGGCGCCATCTGTGAAGTAAAACCGTATAATTGCTGCCGTGTGTACGCGTAGTCGGTAGTATCTCTGCGTCATTGTTTCTTTTGTTGCATTTGATATATGTGCATTCTGTTTGGCTGTATATGTGTGCTCTCCGTGCGCCGCGGAATAAATGTGCATTATGTTGAACTGTTTTCCCGTTTCGCTTCGTCTTTTCTTTAATTGAATCTCCATCTTGCTTCACGTAAAGGGTTCGTTCGTAGTGGGCTTAAAATGCCTGATAATTAATCGGAACCGTCGAGGCCGACGATAACACCGCTCGGTTATCCCGATAGCACGGAACGGACCGCTTAAGCGGTTCGTGTCCAGAGTCGGCCTGCGGCGAGGTACGATCGTCCAGTCTACCATCCGCGTGGGTACTTGGCTTGGTCGAGTTTGGCGAACAACCCTATCCTACACAGGTGGCCGATTGGCACGATTGTGGTGAGGTCGAAAGGCCCACCCATGACTGGCTGCGGGCAATAGTTCCCGGAGGATCACGACAGAATTGTCCGTCCGGTGGGCGACGTGCCACGATTCGAGTCACGTGGCCGTTCGCACGCCGACGGGCGCGAATTCGCAACAATACACACACACACGCACGCACGCGCACACACGCACGCACGCGCACACACACACACGCGCGCACGCACGCACGCACGCACACACACACACACACACACACACACACCTAAGCGAAATGCAAAATGTTTTTTGTGTTTTTTTTTTTCTCTTATTGTAGTTTTTTTTCTTAATGGGGAGGGGAAGGAGTGGGCGAAGGCGGTTCTTGGATGAGAAACACACAACATCAACCACATACCACCCCTAGACGAGGCCCCCCACCCCCCCCCCCACAGACAACACTGCACAGATGCATACAATAACCCATCCATGCTCAAGCTACCTGAAAGTCCTGCTAACATCCCCATACCCCTCTATCTCCATAACTTCCAGGTACCTATCTAATTCCAATTTAAACTTATCTACTGTTTCTGCTGCCACGACCTTTCCAGGGACCATTCCATGCATTAACTACTCTCTGAGTTAAAGTCCCCAATTTTTTTTTTAACATCTCTATCATATCCCTTTGTAAGCACCACATTTGTAATGTATAAAGTGTTGTCTCCTTCAGCCGCTCCTCATAGCTGTGTCGAGCTCGGTCCAAAATCAATAGAGTCGCCTGGCGCTCAACCCTCTCAATGACAGCCATGTTCTTCCTAAGTTGTGTTGACGAAATGCACACAATATTCTGGATAGGGCCTCACTCGATTCCTATACAATGTTAACACCACTTCTTTTGATTTCTAATTGATCCCCCTCCGAATACAACCGAAAACCCTATAGCTGCCAGGCATAGGTTACCTAGGTTACATATGCCTATGCCAGGCATAGGCATAGGTGACCAGGCCTGCTTACCTCCCATATCTATTACCACCCCCAGATCCTTCTCTTGTGGGACATGCTCCAAAATTACCCCTTGCATCACGTAATCTCTATTTTCATTATTCTTACCCATCCCCAGCACCTTATACTTGTTCAGGTAAAATTGCATCTGCAAATCTTTTTGCCCAATCTATGCAAGTATCAATACTTTCCTGAATGTGATCACTCTACCCTCCCTCTGCTATCTATCTTATTAAACATTCAGCTTTGTGTCATCTGCAAATTTGAAAAGTCTTTGCTTCACCCCACTATCCAAATCGTTGACGTAAATAATGAATAAAAAAGGACCACTGGACCTGTAGCTTATCTGGGCCCTGGCTCGTATGAGAGCTAACACACAACGCACAGCAAGGGGGGGGGGGGCATGAGACAAGAGGGGTGGGATTGCGAAGGACAAAACAGTGGGGAACAGAGGCATTAGGAGATCTGTGGAAGGGAGAGGGATGGGGCAGGGAACATGGGGAATAGAAGATGGACATTACAGGGACTTACAGGAAGAAAAGCAGGCTATTTGAAGGAGGTGGGCTTGGATGGATTATCGGGGGTATAAAAGATTGAGGATTTGGATGTGGGATGATAAGAGGTGGTGGTGAACAGCTGTTTTGAAGGCCTGGAGGGAATAATGGGATTGAATAGAGTGACGGAGTTTATTCCAAAGGTGGGAAAAACAGAGGAATGAAAGAGTGAAGATGAGCAGTGATTCGTGATTTTGGTAGTTTTCCCAGAAGGGGGTTGTTGGCAGACCTTGAGCGCCCTGTGGAAATGTGGTGCGGACAAATCGCAGAGAGAGCAGGGGGGGCGAGGCTGGAGAGGAGACGGTAGAAGACAGAAAGACCGCTGACCTGCCTGCAGTGAGAGAGTGAGAGGCCCAAAAACTCAGCCTCATCGTGGGAGATATCAATGATCCGAAAAGCCTTGGTTTCCACAGCGTGAAGCTGAGAAAGGAGGAAGGCAGGAGCACCAGCCCAGAGGGGAGAGGAATACTCCATCAGGCTGTGGATGAAAGCTTTGTATGTGGTCAGGAGCTGAGGTGGGCCGAGGAAGGATTTTGCATGACGGAGGATTCCCAGTCGGTGACTGGCTTTGGAGGTGAGGTTTGAAATGTGGCTTTCCCAGGAAAGGTCATGGCAGATAGTGAGACCCATAAGCTTGAAAGAAAGGACTTCTTCCAGAGGATTATTGAGAAAGTGGATGGGGGGGGTTCTAAACGGTCCTTTCGGAGAGACATCGTGAGAGTGTGAGATTTGTCAGGATTGAAAGACATGTTCCACGTGTTGGACCAGTTTGTGATTTTACCCAGATCTGCAGTGAGCGAAGAAGTTGCTGCATGCCGGTCTGAGGGATGACAGATGGTACGGCAGAGGGTGGAGTCATCAGCAAAAAGATAAAGAGGATTTTCCAGAGAGTCAGAGAGATCATTGATGAAAACCAGAAAAAGAACAGGACCCAGGACGCTACCTTAAGGAACTCCAGCCTGGACAGGAAGAGGGAATAAAAGAACTCCATTTAGGGCCACACATTGACTGCGACAGGAGAGGAAGTCTGCGAGCCATGAGTGGAGATGGCCTTGGATACCATAGGAAGAGAGTTTGGATACCATAGGAAGAGAGAAGAGAGTTGTAACCCAAATTTGGTAGCATTCTGACTGGTGGGTCTGGAAAGGAAGATTTTTGAAGGAATTTGCGAGATTTTCCAAAAAATTGACCAATGCCGCCATTTTGACGCACTTTCGGTCAAGTGATCAGCATGACCTCTACAATTTAACATCACGACCCTGTCCTATTGTTGAAACCCAAATTTGGTGGCATTCTGACAAGTTGGTCTGGAGAATATGACTTTTTAAGTAATTGATGCGATTTTCCCAAATGTTCACAAAAACCGGTCATTTTGACACACTTCTGGTCACGTGATCACCATGGCCTACGCAATTTAACATTAGGACCCTCTCCACTACTTACACTCACTGCAGCCCTCTCCACTGCTTGCACTCACTGCACCCTCTCCACTGCTTGCACTCACTGCAGCCCTCTCCACTGCTTGCACTCACTGCACCCTCTCCACTGCTTGCACTCACTGCACCCTCTCCACTGCTTGCACTCACTAAACCCTCACCACTGCTTGCACTCACTAAACCCTCACCACTGCTTGCACTCACTGCACCCTCACCACTCCCTGCACCCTCACTGCCTCACCACTGCCTGCACTCGCTGCATCCTCACCACTGACTGCACTTGTAAAACCCTCATCAATGCCTGGACTCACTGCACCCTCACCACTGCCTACTTCTGGTGCACCTTCATCACTGTATGCACTCACTGCACCCTCACCACTGCATGCACCCTCCCCACTTCCTACACCTGCTGCACACTCACGAATGACTGTACTCAGTGCACCTTCACCATTGCCTGATACCGTTGCACCCCCACCATTGTCAATCTCCTCAACAACCTCACTCCACAACCATAACCATCTATTCTCAACAAATTATCTTACATTCTGCTATTTGCTGCATATTATACATCCATTCCTTTAACCTGGAAATAATTCTCCTCTTGTGGGCTATTTCCTCACACTTCCAACAACAGTAAGTCCCCCCCCCCCCCGCTTCCTCTCTTCCTGATATGGTCCACATTAACCATCTATCACATTTACGTGCTCATCATCCTTTCTCCTTCGCTCTCTATTTATACCCTTTTTCCCCACCATATATAATAGATGCTCATTAAATTCAGTGTCAACTCAACTGAGTCTACAAATTAACTTTCTACCTACCCATTGAGAAGGAACCTTTGTAGTCCATCTCCTGAAGACTCATTTCTGCTGTACTGGGGTCCATCAAAAATACTTTGTCATTATTGCATAAGTGGAACTCAGTATTGAGTGAGTAGACAACTGGCACCGGTCGATTTGTTTGTTGGAAGGAGATTGGCAACAGGAATCTGCAGACAGGAAACAAAAAAAAAGACAAGCAATGAATCAAATCAAATAATATTATTACCCGACACATGTACTGCAAAGCGGTGTTAGGCAATAGGTTCACTCTGTCTGTCTGTCTTCCAGATATCAGTCTATGATCGAGGAACTATTTCATTTCATTTCATTTAACATTTTGAACACTGTAGAACACGAATTGGACCATGAATCGGAACACGAACCTGCAGTTTAGCAGTAATTTGGCTCTGGATTTGACAAATTATACATAATCCTGTCCCAAGCATGCATGGGCACAGAGGAGTAAGTTAATTGTTTTAGTCTGTCTGCCTGTCTGGCAGTCAAACAAAATTGAAAATCATTCCAAACAAAATAACAATATCCCCCTTCCGCCATGCGGTGGGGGATAAAAACTTACCGTTTTGAGGGACATCCTAAAGGACACAAGCAACAAGCACAGATAACTAATTTAACAAATTAAATAAGGTGGTGTAAAAGACAGTGCATCAACGGTAGTAAACTTCTGGAATTTCATTTTCTGCAGCCTTTGAAACTTTTATTTTATTTCATTTGCATTATATACTTGAACATGGCAGAACACAAATCGCCTTCTTTACACTTCCAAAAACCTCCAGTTTAGCAGTACTTGGACAAAATATTATGCCATTTTACACCACTATCCTGACCAATCAAATGTATTGCTCATGCTCTCATCATTGGGGAATATTGAGATTCAGGCCAAATGGCAGATCCTGCTCAAAAACGTGTTCAGAAACATGCTCGTGCTCAGAAATATCGATTGTGCTCGGAAATGCAAAGCAAGAGTTGAAAAGACCCTTTTTCCATGTCCCTTTGCTTCAGACTGTTTTGGGTCAGGTGTTCCATGAACTCTCTACTTTATAGACAGTATATTGGTGTCAAGGGTGAATCCGGGGGTGGGGGGTGCAGGGGGTGCGCATCCCTCCCCCCTCCCACCATTGGGACTTTGCACATGTTTCGGTTTCACTTTTACACAAACTTTCACTTTTACAACAACATTGTTGGCAGCAGGTGTGTGTGTGTGTGTGTGTGTGTGTGTGTGTGTGTGTGTGTGTGTGTGTGTGTGTGTGTGTGTGTGTGTGTGTGTGTGTGTGTGTGTGTGTGCACGCGTGTTCCAGGTCGTTGTGAGTAATCTGCAAGTACTAGCAGGAGCTCAGCACTATCGGGTAGACGAGTCCACTAACGTGCTCAACAGGAGGTGTTGTGTTGACACACGCATAACCTGTACCAGGATTGTCAACACTCCTCGTCGATCACGTTAGTGGACTCGTTCACCCGATCGTGTTGAGAGCCTACGAACTTGGTCAATGCTGCCTCCGTTGGGATCAATCGTATCGATTTTATCATCGTATCACCAACTTTGCTTAAAGACAAAATGAGTGAGTATCATGGAAGATCTGAAAAAGAGAGGAAGATTACCGACTTGTTTTTGTGTGTCAGTACGACACACCATACTACAATCGTGGCATCATGTGTTCCCAATAGTCATGTGTTTCCGATGGCTTCTGCTCCAGTGCAAGATTTTCCCTTGATGTGACGTGACATACAAACACGGAAATGAGCAGGAAGCCGACACATTGCTCTCCATTTTACACTATTTTGAGAACCATCCTTCGATTCGATCCATCCATCCATTGGAACCATACTCTATGCAGAGCGTTGGTGCTGCCTGAGCAGTCTCCTGGGCTATTGCACACAATCCTGGATGGGTTGCCACTCCAACACAGGATACCAACAAGCTCGTACTCATTTTTGCCGACCTCAGAAGGATGACAGGCAGAGTCAACCCCACCTGGTATTAATTCAACAACAAGTGGGATTTGAACTCAGGACCCTAGGATCCCAAGCCCACCACTCTCGCCATCAAACAAACACCAGGCATATCCTTCGATTAAAGGTAAAATATGTTGATTTTGATATCAACAATATAAAGTCTTTTTTAAGTCTTAACTATTGCCTATTTTTCTTACTCATAAAACTTGAAAACTCCATCTGACATTTCATGTAACCAAGGACACTCATTTGTGTATCGAGAGTGAGGATACGTAACTGAAATTAGCATAACAAACGGACACAACTGTAAAAGTTTCAAATCTATGGAAACCCAAAAGTACCACATGATATAAACCTTAATTTTATGTAATTTGTATTTTTATTTGTATTTTCAGTTTACCCCATCCTTGAAACAGGCACCAAGATGCTCATACTCACCTTCGGTGCTTGTAAGAGCACACCAGGCAGTAAAGGAAGATGGTGTTGCTGTTTATAGAGCATCTGGACAGTCTGCAGTACCATTGACTACCCTTATAGTTGATTGCAGAGTTTCTGTTGATTTGTACCTGATCTGGTCCTGAACATATTCTGTCACAGCGAGAAGAGTCTAAGCTGGTAGCACATGTTAAAGATCTTGCTGCAGTATGTAAGTACAATATGGCTACACAAGGACTGAGGTATTGACCATGGCTACAAATTATGCTGTTCACCTCGGGAAGTGACAAAAAGATAGCAATTGCCAGCAGTAGTTCTGCAACGTCATGGATAGATGGCTTGAGCTGTGCATGGTAAAACCATCAAGTTTATCTGAAGTTAGAATCTGAAGTTGGAGCACGTTATGCATCAGAAGACTCAGTTGCAAACTACTTCAAAAAACGGTACCATATTCTAACCAGGTACAATTGAAAGGACAAACTACAGCTTTGTTATAACTAGCAAATACCACCCGGCACTTCATTGACAGGAACACAAAAGGGGAGGGGTGAGAAAAAGAGGGGGAAGTGAGAGAGAGGGTGGGGAAGAGAGAGAGGGGTGGGGGAGAGAGAGATGGGTGGGGAGAGAGAGATGGGTGGGGGAGTGAGGAGGGTGAGAGAGTGAGGAGGTAGAGGGGAAAAGAGAGAGGGGGGGGAGTGAGGATGGTGGGAGAGTGAGGAGGGTGAGAGAGTGAGGAGGTGTGGGGGAAGGGAAGACAGTGTGAGGTGAGAGGAAGGGAAGGCAATGTGAGGTGGAGGGTTAATTACGATTCATAGCATCTCATCAAAATGATTCTGTATAGCATAATAGTGAAGATGGAAAGAAGATAATGTCTGAAATCCATTTTCTACCGGTCATACTATAAATGCCACGAGTTAAACACAGTCCGGAAACAAACACTGCCCAGAGACGTCTGGAAACAAGGGCCTCCTGCTCAGCACCCATTGGCCATTCAGGTGTCACCCAAGGGGAAATCTTTCCACTGAGCTTCTCGTCTCCTCTCAAAAGTTCTAGGCCTGGCACAGTCACATCAAACTTACATCGGTTGGTGTGCAAGGCCGCTGTTACCCAAAAGCACATAAATAACAGATTACAGGGGCTAAAACATTAAAATGGGCTGAAGGGAGAACTGGTTTAAGACACAAACATTTGGAAGAAAGACCACATGCTATCTATACAATAATTGATGCATATTCCATAATACAGTTAGTTTTCCTCATTCTTACTCTAAAAGATACAATAAAGGAAATCAGATATCTGTGATCGGAAAGTGATTGCCAAGTGTAAACCTCCCCCGGCATATGCAATCCAATGATGGCCATATTCTTTTCGGACCACCATAAGACCTTGACCTTCAACATTTTGGGATTGAGTGAAAATTAAGAAAATGTGTCCCCATCTAAAGTCCACCCAGAAAACTCAACATCATGAAAATAAGAGGGAAAATATTCAAGTTATGATCAAAAAGGTGTTTGTTGTTAATTCGGTCACAATCCGAAAAAAGTAGATGAAGTACACTTCAAATACCAGATGCACAACTTCAGTGCAGGTACACTATTATGATTCAAGAACATCTTGGAAAGCCAAGCACTCTGAGATTCCACCTTGGCAAAATTGAGTAGTGACAAAAAAAATACTTTTTTTTTTTCAGACCGCTATTTGACCTTGACCTTTAATTCGGAGGGGTATGATGTAATTTATGTGTAAATGAGCCTTGCTCGAGGCTATCTATAAAGGGCAATTTCGTTCTGATCAGACAAACCTTAGTCGAGTTGTGATGAACAATGTTAAACTGTCTATAATTAGGTCATGACCTTAAAATTAGTTAAAGATCAAAAATATACTTTTTATTCCCATTATTGATGCAAAATTTCATTCTGAAAGTCCCAGCTGCCTCCAAGATACAGCTCAGACATTGGCCGGGGGGGGGGGTGGGGGGGGAGGAAGAAAAAAACCCCTAAATGGTGGTTTAGTACTCGGGGTCAAATAAACTCTGGGGCACCATTAAAATTTGGGACACTAATTGTAGAAACAAATCCTACAACAGGTATGTCTTCCCCAATCATATAGAGTATAGAGGGAGGCTTAAATAACTGTTTCTAAACGATACATTCTTCACCTCCAGAAACCATCTCTGCAACAATATCATAGGCAATAATGGATTTGGGGGAAGCAGGCTGGCTTGTCTGTTGTTGAGTAAATGAGGTGGACAAATCAGTGTTTGAATGCAATTGCAGAGAGAAATCCTTGATGATCATCCTGTGTAAATGGTCTTATTCTATGCAATTTGGGCAGCTGTGATTGCAGCCAACAATACTCTTGATAATTTGTATATCGATCTTATATTGTCATGTACTTAAAAACTTAACTTACTGTTCGGAATATTTAGTAACTTTTAACTGCCAGAATATTTCACGAAAATAACAGACCGCTTGGTGAAATGTAACACCATCAGCTCGGAGACTGAAATAAATATTAGTTCAAGGGATTTGTCTCTTTCCTTGGGGAAGCTATTTAAATGATAAAAACTGAACCAAAACAAACTGTTTGCCAGGATACTGGTATTTTAAACTCTGCATCAACATTGTAAAATCTCTTTCTCATGGTTAGGGAATACAATCTGTGTGAAAAGAACTTGCATTCATGCAGTCGTCTTCTTTCTGCACATTTTCACAAGAAATATAGAATGACTTGCTCATGAAAATATTTTTGAAACATTACTTGGCCAGTTTAACATGGACAGAATGAAATAAACAATGGAGATAGGAAAAGGTTTGATAATGCCAAGATTCCTTTTGCCATGTTACAAATTTAAACCCCAAACGTGTGATTTTGTTTGCTGAAGGTTTTTGCAGGAATGTTTGGAAGTGCAGGAAATGACTGCCATCAACTTTGACTTCAATTTAAAAAAAAAAAAACCTGTTCCTTTAAATCTCTTCAAGCAGCGTGGAACTAGATTTTCCCCAAGGTACCATTAACCCTGGTGTCCTTTCTTTATGTTATACCCTCAAGCGTGAGAGGAAAAAAAAGAAGATATGCATCAAAAGAGAGAGAAAAACAAGAAGCAAACTGGCATTCGTGCAAAGAAATACCATTCTTCCTTTCAGAAATACTGGTGAGACTGGCATTTAGAAAACAGAACTAGATTTTCGTGTGTGTGTGTGTGTGTGTGTGTGTGTGTGTGTGTGTGTGTGTGTGTGTGTGTGTGTGTGTGTGTGTGTGTGTGTGTGTGTGTGTGTGTGTGTGTGTGTACTGTATAGTGTATATGTATACACACAGTAGCTCGACCTTGGAGCAACTGCTGACTGTGGCAAATGGCATAAGCACTCAAGCAAGCACTCCAATTAAATGGTTGATGAGGAATGGCCGGCTTGGCAAGCGATAGCAAGATGATTGGTAATGGCAAAAAACTAAACTTCGCCGATTTCTTAACATTTGCGGATTTCACTCCACATTTCGAGTTATTTAATCCACCTGATCTGATCCTCCAAACTCAAATTATATTTCTATCATATACTTTAATTAATTTGTGGGAGCAGATCGTTGAAAATTGTATCATATAATGCATGAAATCGCTCCAAGCTCCTCATTTGAAAACTATAGCACTGACAAAAGCGATTTATACAGCAATTCGTAGGTATGATGAACAGGCATTCAATATCACTGAGGAAAGTGGAAAAAACATTTTGAGCACTTTATCGTAAACAAACCATTACGGCCTGTTCTAACTCAAGGCATTGTTGAACAGGCCGAACAAAATGGCGAATTAAGTCCCCAGTGAGGTGTCCGAGGATGCGCCCGATAAAGGATATCATTAAATAGCACTCCTTCGGAGTTCCATTAGTATGTATGCAAAGTTCTGCTAGGTTTCATCATTTTGGAATTATAGAGGACGGAGACACACACACACACACACACACACACACACACACACACACACACACACACACACACACACACACACTTATCGACTAGCAAATACAACCCGTCGCTTCGCTGATGGAAATATGGGAGGGGGGAGAACGACGGAGGGGGGGAGAAAGACGGAGGGAGAGAGAGAGGAGGGAGGGAGAGAGAGGAGGGAGGGAGAGAGAGGAGGGAGGGAGAGAGAGAGGAGGGAGGAGAGAGAGGAGGGAGAGAGAGGAGGGAGGGAGAGAGAGGAGGGATGAAGGAAGAGAAGAGAGAGGAATGGGAGGGAGAGAAAGGAGGGATGAAGCAAGAGAAGAGAGAGGAGGAAGGGGGGGAGAGAGATGAGGGAGGGGAGGGAAAGATGAGGGAGAGGAGGGAGGGAGGGGGAATTGAGAGGAAGGAGGGGACAGAGAGAGAAGGAGGTGGGGAGGGAGTGGGGGATATTGAGGAGGGAGGGGAGAGAGAGGGGAGGGAAAGGGAAGGGGAGAGAAATGGGAGGGGAGGGAGAGAGGACGGAGGATGGAGAGAGGGGGCAAGCAGGGGTGGGGGAGTGAGAGGGGAGCTAGGAAGGGGGAAGCAAGGAAGGGGGGTGGGGAGAGCAATGCCTCACCAAACATCGCTGCACACTCCAGGAAGATGGGGGTGGGGCCAGCAGCATGGAGGGGGAGAGGAGAGGGGAAGTGGAGAGTGGGTTTGGGAGGAGGAAAGTATGAAGGGATAGGGTTCTGGACTTGCGTTTGGTTGGAGGACTTGTGGAAAAGGGTGGGAAGATGGTGGTGGGGTAGTCCAGGATTGAGCAAAATGGGGGTACATTAAAAGAGCACATTAATATCGGATGCCGAGACCACCTGGAGATATCCATGGGGCTGCAGAAGGGGAGGGGTTTGGGAGGAGTTAAGCATGAGGGGAAGGAGAGGCGGCTTGAGGGGAAGGGGAGGCGGCGTGAGGGGAAGGGAATGCAGCGTGAGGGGAAGGGAATGGAAGGCAGTGTGAGGGGAGGGGAAGGGAAGGCAGCAAGAGGGGAAGAGAAGGGAAAGCAGCATGAGGGGAGGGGAAGGGCAATAAAACATGTCCAAACAGCAACATTTTCTTTTTAACCACCGGGTTCTACGTAAAACTGGGCGGGAGCATTTAAAACCCACACTATCTACCTGGCAAACGCCTGCCTGCATCCATGCATGCTCGCACATAATCACTACTTTCACTTACAATTCATATTTGGACCAGTGGGAGCATGCAACAGCATTCATCACACAGATTTACACTAATAAAACCCAGTCTGTTTAATTTAACATCGTGTGGATGAGCAACGGTGAGCCAGAACAAATGAGCACTTAAAAAGAATGCACATTTTTAACGTGTCAAGTACATAATGGGGGTGGAAATAGGAGAAGGCAAAGAAAACAACAACAGTAATAATAATAATAACAATCCTGGAGAAAAACGCACTTATCTACTCCAACCCATGGTCGACATCCAGTTAGTTTCAACTTTATAAAGATAAAATCCATGCACACACAGATAGAGAGACAGTGCAATTGAGAAACAAAAGGAAATATAATTAAACCTTGGGGTTTCCCTTGTCTTGAGGGCTGGTGAGCTTGGCGCTGGTCCAACAGCTGCAAACTTGGGTGAGGGACATGCTGGGGTCTGACAGGCTATTCCTCTGCACCCCAACTGTCGGTGACTCACAGAGCTCATTGTTTTGAAGTACCAGGTCTCAGGTCTTCGAGGGAGTGATCTGATGAGACTCCTCACGCAGCCACAGTTTGTGCTGCTGCTATGCCGTGACCTTGAGTGGAACTCCACAACTCTTACCCCGAGGGGTTGCCCATTCAACTACCCTACCATGACCATGACCTTCAATTCAAATTTGCATTCAAAGCTTCACATGGCGTGGCATCACGCTTGTACTAATTGTTTCTTCACGGAATGGCTCCAACCCTGGTTGGGTCATCAGGATGTTTTAATCTCATTGGTTGGCACAGCTCTGGTTTTCAGACAGACCATTCACACCATGTGGGCCACACCAGCAAACCGGAGCCAAGCCCATGAGCCCTTTGAAGTCATGCCAGTTTGAATCCCAAAATGGCCTCAAAAACGTGGCAATGTTATTAATAAGATAAAAGTAGTAGAAGTATAGGACATATAACAGCAAAATTACAAAGGAATAAAAAAGGGAGGGCAAAGGCATTATCTAAACTTTAGAGGGGAGGGGGTGTGAGGCGTGTCTTTAGACTAAGACACTGTCTCTAACAACACGAATTGGGGTAATTACAAGACAGCTGATCTGAGCTTGCAGATTAAGAGATACCTATGTATTCCAATTAAATTACCCCCAAGTCATTTTCATAACACTACCCCATCCCTCCTTCAATACTCACCCGGAGAATAATCGCCATAGACAAAGAGGGACAGACTGAAAAAAATGACCTCCCGACTGACAATCAAAATCGAATCTCTGCTAAACACAAAATTAATAATTGTTGTGAGCTACATTTGCTATTTGTCAGGTCTTTTTCAATGCATACATACATCCCTAAATACAACACAACAGTTCTAGATGCAATCAATAAAACAATTGATGGGGATGGCATTGGTGGCAGTCCTTAACCTTTATGCAAGTAAAGTTCACAAAGCAAGAATGTTCACAATGTTCATTTGAACAAAGTTCAGTCTGGGAAGCATGGAGACCTCTCAAGCTCTTTATGAGCATCAAGTTCATGTGAGGCCAAAAAGTTAATGGGAACTGAAAGTTCATTGGAGCAAGTGATTTGGAGCAGGCAAGATGGCTGGCTCAAAATGGTGTTGAGGTGTGTCCTTGAAACGGTCCTGAGACCCATGTGACATACCTCATGTACAGGTCATTGGCAAGGGGAGCGGAAGGGATCCAACTTGAAGTACTATTTAACTATAATTTTGGAGCCCTGTGATCTTTAAAAAGTCCTACCGACCCCACAATAGTATCCCTGCCGGTATCACACTCGTTCTATAGTGTGGAGGAGAGAACATAACTACGTAACACATACAAAACTAGAAGGGCACTCGGTAGAGCGCATACCTCCACCACGTAATGCCTGACCCAGAACATATCTGGCCCAATACATTTTTTTTAATATCGTGCTATATATCGATTTTGGTCCGATCTCTCAATGGTGAAGATCACGTTAAAAATCGAATAATTCTCGTATCCAGATTCGGATCTTCACCCAAATCGAAACAATTCGTCGTAGTCATACACCCAATCTGTCCACCAAGTTTCATCCAAATCCGTCCCCAACTTTTTGAGATATCGTGCCATATATTAGTTTCGCCCAATCAACGGTGAGGAAGCGCTTAAAAAATTATCAGATCCGGATCCGGATCCGGATTCGGATCTGCACCAAAATCAAACTAGTTTGTCCTCGTCACAGACCCAACCTGTCCACCAAATTTCATCCGGATGCGTCCACAACTTTTTGAGATATCCTGCACACAAACAAACAAACAGACAAACAGACAGAGAGGGGTGAAAACAGAACCTCCTTCACCTTCGGTGGCAGAGGTAATAAATTCTTAATTTACATTTACAACCAAAACACAGTCCTAATGGCGAATTGAACCGCTGATCAGCATGCTGGCCCCTCTCCCATACACTAAGGTCATGGCCCAGATTGTTCATCACATTCCTCAGTACTCTGTACAACCATTTGGTTGGGAGATGTGTGTGCTGTGTCACGTGATTGGGTTTTCGTATATCATGCCTCGCCCGCTAGGGGTGGCAGGAGTGTACTTCTGGTCGCGCAATAAAGCGCAGTTGATGCTGGCGCGCGTGCTTCTTGCGTCCCACTGCACCTCGTACACTCCAGTTGGTGACGAGGATGGTTGAAAACGGACATGTGCCCGTTTTCGTCGGAGACGACTTCGAATTGTTTTCGGAGCAATTGGAATGCTATTTCCACGCGAATGATGTGGTCGACGAGAGCAAACAAAAGTCGATCTTGCTCGCTTCGCTTTCGCCGGAGCATTATCGGCTACTGGGTGATTTGGTGGCGCCGAACAGGCCCCGGGATGACGAGCTGTCGTTTCGGGACATTGTGCAGAAGATGAAAGCACACATGGCGCCGGAGAAGTCATTACAGCTCGCTCGATTGCAGTTCGATCGCCTCTCGAAAGGAGCAGAGGAGCGCGTCGCTGATTTTGTGGCGCGGATTAAGCATTCTTCCGTGGCCTGCAAGTTCACGGCGGGGGAGCGTCCAGCTCGGCTCAGAGATCGTTTTATTGCTGGTTTACAAGATACGAAGATGGTTTCAGCGGTTTTACGGCTGAGGGGTGAAGCCATTACATTCGACTCGGCGGTCAGCACGGCTACAGCGGTCGAGCAGACTCGCGGGGATGTTCGAGCCATCACCGGCCACGCGGGGTCGCGAGCACCCCGGGACGCGCGCACGACCTTCGATGCGGGTCGGACGTCGCCGCGCGGCCGCGCGTGCGGCGGGGTGACCCCGCGGACGTGCTTGGGATGTGGAGGTCGACACCTGCGCCGTGCATGCCTGTGTAAAGGCAACGTGTGTTTGAATTGTCACAAGGTGGGTCATTTGGCGCGTGTGTGCCGTGGGGCGCCGGCCACCGTTAAGGTCATGGACGGCGATGTGCGAGGCGACTCGGAGCCGAACCAGCGGCCGTTGATGGACCTGTTTTCAATTGGCCCGGCGACGGCGCGCCCGATGACGGTGGAAGTCGAAGTGAACAAAACGCCGATCACGTTCCAGGTCGATACGGGAGCAGCGGTGTCGCTCATCGGCGAGCAGACCGCGCGTAGACTCAATGGCTTGAAGCTTATCAGGTCAAACCTCATGCTGTTCACGTACACCCGCGAGAAGATAACGCCAGTTGGGATGGCAGACGTGTCTGTGCGGTATCAAGGCCAGGTCGCCACGCTTCGGGTGTACGTCGTGCGGGGGAGGGGGCCGTCTCTCCTCGGCCGAGATTGGATGGCCCGCATCAGGCTAGACTGGGCCGCAGTTCACCTTGTGCAACCCGTGCCGAGCCAGTGGGAGGATCAGTTGGAGGAGATTCTTCAAAGACATCAAGGGTTATTTAGAGACGACCTTGGGAAACTCAAGGGCATGGAGGCAAAACTCTTCTTGAAGGAGGGGGTGGTCCCTCGGTTTTGTAAACCGCGTCCGGTGCCGTATGCCCTGCGGGACAAGGTCAAGGGTGAACTGGATAGGCTGGAGGCCTGTGGAGTGATCGAACGGGTGTCGTGCTCAGATTGGGCCACCCCGGTTGTCACGGTGCTGAAACGGAATGGAGACGTCCGATTGTGTGGGGACTTCAAATCCACGGTTAAACCGGGGCTCAGCGTGGAGCAATATCCACTGCCGTCAATCGATGAAATATATGCGCGATTGGCGGGGAGCCAATACTTCACGAAGCTAGACCTGCGTGATGCATATTTTCACCTGCCGATGGATCCCGGGAGTAGCGAGCTTTTGACAATCAACACGTGTCAAGGGCTCTATCGATATACCCGACTCTGTTTTGGGATTGCTTCGGCCCCAGCTTTGTGGCAGAAAGCCATGGATCAGGTTTGCATTGGCCTGCCCGCTCAGACCTACCTGGACGATGTGCTCATTGCGGGGAAAACTGCGGACGAGCATCTTGCGAACATTGCCAAAGTGCTGACAAAGCTAGAAGCATGCGGCCTGCGCTTGAACAGGGACAAGTGCGCGTTCTTCAAGCAGCGCTTAGAATACCTCGGGCACATCATCACGCCGGAGGGGCTGTTGAAAGGTCCTCGGAAGGTGGAGGCGATTCAGCACATGCCACCGCCTCGCGACAAGACGCAGCTGCGCTCGTTCATTGGTATGGCCCAGTATTACCAAAGGTTCGTGCGCGGGCTCAGCTCACAACTTGCGCCGTTAACGCGGTTGCTCAGGAAGGACGAGCGCTGGGCTTGAGGGCCTGCGCACCAGGCGTCGTTCGACCGCGTCAAGCGGCTGCTCACAGAGGATACGGTCCTCGTGCACTACGAGCCTGCGCGTCCGCTCCTATTGGCATGCGACAGCTCTGCATATGGCATCGGGGCAGTGCTCTCCCACAGGATGGACGATGGTTCCGAGCGGCCTGTTTGTTTTGCATCCCGGACCCTGTCCACAGCAGAGCGCGGATATGCCCAGATTGAGCGTGAGGTTCTCAGCCTCGTCTGGGGTGTGCGGAGATTTCATCAATACCTGCTGGGGCGGCATTTCACTTTGCAGACGGATCACAAACCGCTTCAATTCATCCTGATACCCGAACGCGGGGTGCCAGTGGTAGCGGTCGCGCGAATACAGCGGTGGTGTCTGTTTCTGGGTGCTTACGATTATGATATTCAGTTCCGAAGCACCGAGAAGCATGCTAACTGCGACGGGCTCTCACGCTTGCCGTGTGCGGAGGGTCCAGCTGCGTCTGAGTTGGCCGACCGGGTCGATGTGTTCGCGCTAGGCCAGGTCCAAAGCGGACCGGTCACGGCCAGGCAGGTCGCGGTGGAATCGGCTCGTGATCCGGTGCTTGCCCGTGTCGTCCAGGTGATTTCTACGGGGAATTGGAGCGATCTGCCTTCGACACCGCCATTTCAACCTTTCACGTCGCGCGCATCAGAGCTGTCATTGGTCCAACGGTGCGTAATGTGGGGAATGAGGACGGTGATTCCACCGAGGTTCAGTCAGCGGTGTTTGGAAGAACTGCATGTCAGTCACCTTGGCATCGTGAAGACCAAGAGTCTTGCTCATAGCCTGTTGTGGTGGCCGGGGTTGGACAAAGACATTGAGCAGTTGGTTAAGCGTTGCGCCACGTGCCAGACAGATGCTGATAACCCGCGTCGAGCTTCGGGTCTCTGGCCTGTGCCAGGTCGAGCCTGGCAGAGGGTCCATGTAGATTTTGCGGGACCGGTTAATGGCAAGATGTTTTTGATTGTGATTGATGCATTCTCTAAATGGCCGGAGGTTGTAGTAATGCAGCATACATCAGCAAGCATTACAGTAGAGAAACTGCGGACGATCTTTGCTAATAAAGGGTTACCGGAGATCCTGGTCTCTGATAATGGTCCGCAGTTCATCGCGGGTGTATTTGATGAGTTTATGCGGCAGAATGGTATTCGACATCTAAGGTCCGCACCGTATCATCCTGAGACGAATGGCCAAGCTGAGTCGTTTGTTAAGATGTTGAAGCAGGCTTCGCGCAGGGGGGTGTTGCACCTGTGCAGACGGTGGTCGATGTCTTTTTGCTCCATTACAGGAACGCAGTTCATCCTGTCACGGGTGATTCGCCTGCCATTCGTCTCTATGGACGGGCATTGCGGTCCAGACTGGATTTGCTGCGACCTGGAGGGTCAGGGAGTGGGGCGGTGTCGCATCCGACGCGGCTGCGCGGCTTCGATGTGGGACAGCGGGTAATGGTGCGCGATTATTTCCACGGTTCCAAATGGGTGCCGGCGGTGGTCTCTGTGGTGCTGGGGCCGGCGAATTGCATGGTGCGGACTGATGGTGGGGATGTGTGGAAGCGGCACGTGGACCAAATGCATGATCGTTGTTCAGCGTCACCCCCCCCCCACACCTCCCCGGGCCGAACGATGTGGGACCCCCACCGGTAATATCGCCGGCACCTGACGTTGTATCGCCGGGGCTGGTTGGGCCGACGCCCAGGGGGTCTTCGCCTGATGCCGTCCTACCCGGGGACGTCGGGCAGGCTGGGCGGTCGGGGGTGGTTGATGTGGTGGAACGTGCGAGTCCGGCGAGGGTGTCACCTCGACCGAGCCGGGAGGCGTCTGAACCTGGACTGTCTGGCGGCGCTGCCCGTCCGAGGCGGGTCAGGGTACGGATGCGGTATTGGAGGATTATGAGTGTTGAGGGGTTTCAGATGGTCATGTTGTGATTGTCCTTTCATCGTGTGATGGGTCATTTTGCGAGGGGAGGAGTGTGCTGTGTCATGTGATTGGGTTTTCGTATATCATGCCTCGCCCGCTAGGGGTGGCTGGAGTGTACTTCTGGTCGCGCAATAAAGCGCAGTTGATGCTGGCGCGCGTGCTTCTTGTGTCCCACTGCACCTCGTACACTCTAATGTGAGCCCAATTCCAAGTCTCTTTTGCCTGACTTTTTCTTCTATAATGCACCCGAGCCACTGGTGGGTCCACCTTAACCGTCTCACCATAATCCTTAACTTCTCTAGGGGCCCTCCTTGACACCTTTTTCCATGTGATCCTCGGCACCTGTCGCCTCAGGTCCCCTCATTGGGTACCCAGACCTCGCAAATCTTTCCACACTCATGCCATCTTGGCATACTGTGCCCTAAGCCATTTAGGGTCCATGGGGCTCAGTGCATACATATTGGGCTACACCCTCCTACTCTACCCAATTACACTTTTGTACTCCCCTATCTACTACTTCATTTCACTAAAATGCTATCATGTTCAATGGACCAGCAGCTTCACAGCTCCAAATTCCAAATTTTCTAAACCCCAACATCTTTCCTAATACCATCAAACTGGAACTCTTTCCAGTAGGGTCACTATTCTCTCACTATGATCACACCCTACATCAGAAATCTAGAATTTGGTTCACGTTCAATTCTCCACTCACCAGCAAAAAAACAAACAGTACGCACAATCTCCTTTCATTGAAAATTCTGGTGAGACCAAAAAGGAAGGAGAAAAGCATACCATATTCTCCCATAAAAGTCTCCAGAGTAATGAACTCAAAATTCCAAATAAAATTTCAACTCACACCCAATTGCAACAAACATCAAGGAAAACATTATTCATAAATCTTGGGAAAAATTCCTTTCCTCCTCCATCCCCCCTCCAACAAGCTTTGCTCCAACGTAACCCTACTCTCAATTAAATGCAATGGGTCCTGAGTGATACAGGTGCCCACTCGATAATTTTGTGACTTGTCCTCAAAGTTTTGTTTCCCCCTCCCACCCTTTTAAAACGTCCGATAGTGACTTAATCTTCACTTATAATCATAACATGGAGACCAATATTGGGCAAATTAACAAACACACCAACAATGAACAATCCGCTAATGACTTGAAAATAATGCTCGTCTTACTCCACCAAACATCAGCAACATAAGTTATTGACCAGGTTATGATGGCCAACACAAAAAAAAAAAACAGAATATGGGAAGTTCACTTCTCAGTGAAGCATTATATTCAAGTATTTGTTTGTATTTTTGATGATTCGCCTTACTTTTCTGCTGCATGAGCAGTGCAGGACAGGCCTTTCTTGCCTGGGTCCAACCATGGCTGAGTGGGCTGCACCGTGCAAGGCACCAGGTGTACCATATATTCCCCAGAGTAATCCTTCCTGCCAAGGTCGATGAAGAAAGTTAGAGAAAACCCACATAGGAAAATTGTTGCATCAATTGTTCTAAACACTTTCATTGGCACACAAATAACCTCTTCGCTGCCTCAGCTTGATGCTCATCTACATTCATTTCTCTTATCGGTGAAGCTGAATCCCTTTGTCAGTTGTCTTCGGCATTTCCATCCATACTTCCAGACCGTTGGCCATCACCACCTTCCTGTGTCTGTCATGCTAATGTCTGAACTTTTCTATACTCATTGAACTCTTACCTCACTTATTCACTTCAACACCCCAAATATAGTACTGTGTTGTGCCTGAGTGTTTTTGTCTGCTTGTTCCATTTAACCCTTTTGTCAACCTGTTGACCAACCACATGTCATTACCTCCACCACCGAAGGTGAAGGAGGTTATGTTTTCACCCCTTTGTCTGTTTTTTTGTCTGTTTGTCTGTGTACAGGATATCTCAAAAAGTTGTGCACGGATCCAGACGAAATTTTGTGGACAGGTTGGGTGTATGACAAGGACGAGCTGATTAGATTTTGGTGAAGATTCGGATCCAGATCCGACTCCTAGAATTTTTAAGTGATTCTTCACCATTGAGAGATTGGGCTAAAAACTATATAGTTCTGTTTCGCATGATATTTCAAAAATGTAATGGGCCCGATATGTTTTCTTGGATCAGGCATTACGTGGCGGAGGTATGTGCTCTACCGAGTGCCCTTCTCGTTTAACTTTTAGATAACCCATGACTCCTCCCCCGAAACACTCCAAATTTCCAAACTGTATCAATTTCCAAGCTATATCTCGGAGTCGGCTGGGACTTTCGGAATTAAATTTTGCACCAAGAATGGGAATATAAAGTACGTGGGGTCGACATAATTTTTTTTCGACCTTGATCTAATTGTTCAAGTTATGACCCAATTGCAGACATTTTAACATTCTTCACCACAACTCGACTAAGGTTTGTCCAATTGGAACAAAATTGCCCTCTCTAAATGACCGAGAGAAGTTGCATTTACTCTTAATTTATGTCCATCCCTCTGATGCAAAGGTCAAGGTCAAATGACGATTTGAAAAAAACAAACAAACAAAGAAAAACACGTTTTTTGTCATTGCTCAATTTTGCCAATGTGGAAAATTTTGCCAAAAAGTAGGAACCTCAAACACCGCTTGGCCTTCCAATATGTTTTTGCATCATAATAGTGTACCTGGACTGAAGTTGTACACCTGATATTTGATTTGTGTGCTTGACCTAGTTGTTTTTCCGGATTGTGACATAATTAACAAAAAACACATTTTTGATCATAACTTGAATAATTTTCTTCTGATTTTTATGATCTGAGTTTTATGGATAGACTGTAGATGGAGACACTTTATCCCTAAATGTTGAAGGTCAGGATCATATGGTGGTCCAAACAAAATTGGCTTGCGGGCCAAGGGTAAGTCGCGGGCGATCACCAAGGATAAGGCTCCCCCGATGGAGGATTACCCTTAGTGATCGCTTTGTGATCGCAGAAACAGTATCCGGTTATTTTTGTAGTTTGTATTTTTAGAAAACAAAAATGACTACTCTCTGTACACTGTTTTTAGACATTATGTATTTAATTGTGGAAATGCCTCATTTTTACAGATGCCCTACATTGACAGATTCTAACCTGCTGGGCTGCCAGTTTGATCATGCACATCACTCAGATAACTCAGAATATCATGTGATCTATTATTATAAAGGGTGACCCATGAAATGATGACCTTTTTTTTTTGCTTTGCATTAGTAATTGTGCATGGGGTCATCCTGTACAACGAGATAAAGGTGATATCCAAATGTGTACAGTTATTCAAGTTGCAATAACAAATGGATGTTGTATATGTGGTAACTAAAAAGATGTACGATACTACTGATGAGCAAAGTAAAAAAGGAGATGAATCTTTCGTGAGTTTCAGTTTCCTGAGAAGATTTACAATCAGTGTGACTTGCCTGTTATAAGAGCTGATGGCCCTCCACAGCTGGTATGGTGAGTCAAAAGTCTGAGCACTCCAAACAAGTTCCAACTCAAACTCAATGTCTCCCAGGTGTTCAGGGGGAAGAATACACGAATGCTGATCAGGTAAGGTGTGGTGCTCGAGCACAAACTGCCCTGAAAACACACAAACCTGATGAAGCATCAAAGGGACCCAACCCATCTTGCTCTGTCCCCATCTTACCCTGACATACCCACTGTCTCACCAGAGAAGGTTATGTCTGGCCTTAATCCTGCTTCGGTGTTGGGCCCAGATGGCATCAGTGCCCATGCTCTCAAATTTATCATTCTTGCTCCCCTATATCTGACATATTTAGTTTGTCCTTCTCTTTTCGCCACCTGTGTTCTGCATGGAAATCATCAAACATCACTCCCGTCCACAAGAATGGAGGAGGAAACAGACCATACAAATTATAATCCAGTGAGCTTGCTTCCAATTACACGAAAAGTCATGGAATCTATCATTGCTTGATATCAAGTCTTTCCTGTTCTCAAACAGCATCATCTCTGACCAGAAATTTTGATTCTGTCCTGGTCATCCAACTTTGGAAACACTTCTGCTCCTCTCAGCAATGGCCTGATGCCCTCAATCGCAAACAAGAGGGGGGCACAATGTACCTGCGGGACATATCGTCAGACATTCAACATATTCTGGCATCCTGCTTTACTTGCCAAGCTATCTGCCAGTTGCATAGAAGACAACCTACATTCCTGGATTTTTGACTTCCTCCACTCTCACGGTCGTGTTGCCATCAATGGAACTCTCTCCTTCCCTCTCCCAGTGGAGGCTGGACTTCTCCAAGGAAGTGTTTTGCATGAGGGGGGGGCAGTTTTGTTCCTAATCTATATTGATGACCTCTCTGATGCTCTGGAAAACCCTGTCTTCCTTTTGGCAGATGATTCAGCATTGATGTATGGAGTACTGCTCTCCCCTCTGGGCTGGTGCTCCTGCCTCTCACTTTTCTCAGCTTCATGCTGTGGAAACCAAGGAATTTGGAATCATGGGTCTCTCCCGTGATGAGGCTGAGTCTTTGGGCCTCTCACTCTCTCACCGCAGGCTGGTCAGTGGTCTTTCTGTCTTTCACCGTTTCCTCTCTGGTCTCGCACCCCCCCCGATCTGTCTGCGATATGTCCCCCCCCCCATATTTCTGCAGGGCACTCAAGGTCTGCCAGCAACCCCTTCCTGGTAAAACTACCAAAATCACGAATCACTGCTCACCTTCACTCTTTCATTCCTCTTTTTCCCCACCTTTGGAATAAAGTAATAAACACTCTCTTCAATACCTTTCTTCCCTCCAGGCCTTCAAAACAGCTGTTCACAACCACCTCTTATCTCCCCCCATCCAAAGCCATGATCTTTTTTACCCCCGTTAATCCACCCAACCGTACCTCCTTCAAAATCCCTGCTTTCCTTCCTGAAAGTCCCTGTAGTGTCCATCTTGTACACCCCGTGTTCCCTGCCCCATCCCTCTCCCTTCCACAGATATACTAATGTCTCTGTTCCCCACTGTTTTGTCCTTCCCTCTCCTGCCCCCCTTATCTCCTGCCCCCCCCTTGTTGTGTGCTGTGTGTTAGCTCTCATACGAGCCTCGACAATGCATACAAAAAAAAAATTGTCATCTAGTACCCCGTCCATCTGCTAGGCCGACAGCAGCTGCATCTCTCTGCTGATCTGGAAATGATTAGACTTTGGTCTGATAAATGAAACATGGCCTTCAATCCTGAAAAAATCCCAGTCTCACACTATCACTTTGGAATGATTGTCAAACAAACCCACCTATCTATTTCCTTGGTCATCAATTGGAAGAAGTTCAGTCCCTTAAACTTCTTGGCCACACAGCAAAGCTGGCCTCCAAATCCAGCTGCAGACCGGACATCCTCTGTTTTTCCAAGTCTTTCCTTGGAAAATCAGAGCTACTCAAGTCTCCAAGGCCTTTTTCCATTACTCAATGGAGTACTGCTCTCTGCTTTGGCCTGACCCTCCAGCATCACATCTGTCTCTCCTGGATAATGGTGAATCTAAACCTCTCAAAATTAGCCAGCATATAATCTGAGTTAGTTGTTTGTATCAATGTGGATCTTCACTCATTTCCTCATTTTAGGTATACAGTATTTAACTGTCATTGACTGGTTCTTATGAAACAAATGCCAATAAGGAACGAGCAAATAAAAAGAAGAACTTAAACCATCATTAATTTAAAGCATTTTATTTTATTTTTTGTAAAGGTAAATTTTCAGGGAAAATGTAAAATGGAACAAATCTGGAGACGGCGATGGTTCATGAGCAATGTACACGGTTCGCCTTTTTTATTTTTTGACCTTCGAGGGGACGCCACGGGCAAACTGGCGGGAATCGGAAAAAATGTAAATGATGAAAGTTGTCGTACTCGAAGAGCACTACTTGCATACCAACTTTCATTCGAAACAGTTGAAAACCCAAGGAGCTCGATGCCCGATTTATTGATTTTTTTTGACATTTTCTAAGTTCGTGACCTTGACCTTGGGATGAAAATGAAAAATCGAGCTCCGTAGGGCTAGGCAGGTGCCATTGGGCTAACCAAATACCAAAACCCCTGCCAGATTCGACAAACCCCCTCGGAGAAGATATAACTTGAAATCTGCTACCCCCTACAAACACGTTTTTTGGGCGTGGCTCCGCCCATTCTCAGGAAAACACAACTCGATCATGATGTAAAGCTTCCACCCAAATTTTATCAGGATCGGATCAAAACCCACGGAGCTATGCTCGGGACAGACAGACAGACACACACCCATAACGAATATAGTGGTCACTTACTGACTCGTGAACCAATTAATTTCATCTCTCCAGTCGTAAACAGTTCAGGCATTGAAGCCAAAACATCCAAAGAAAGAGTTAAAGCCACATTGAGCACTACATGAAATCATTAAAATGCTCACAGCGGTAATCAGCACGTGGGTTACAAAGGAGCTACGACTCAACCAGCATGACGTGGCTGTTAAAACATCAAGCTGCTCTCACAAAAGCTCCAGTCAGGATGACCTGAGTTTCTCTTACCTCTAAACTTGGCCTGGGTTTTGAATTCGATGACGAGGCGCCCATCTTCACGTATGTAGATTCGTATCACCTGCAGCCGAGCCGACAGTACGCTGTCCGTCTGAATTCCTGCCAGTTTGAATCTGTCATTAGCTGTGGGAAAGCTGAAAATAATAATGAATTTGATTTTCAGTAACCTGACCTCATGTTTATTCGTTGTTGAAGATTCTCTCTGTTTTTTTTCATTCATGAAATGACTTTGCCAGTACAGTAAATTTAAATGTACGAATCATGATGAAAATAAAGGATTCCAAACTGTTCTGTTAAAAAAAAAGGAACATACTCCCTGTCGTCAACTTTTTTTGCAGTATATATTAAACATGTCTGGATATATAAACTAAAGCTTCAGGAAAGTATGACAAAAATGCAACTGCTTGGATTTTACATACCCGTCCGCCAAAGAACGGTGTCATAAAAGAAAGAGAACTCCATCTCGGTGTGGTGTTCGAGGGAGGCCCAGCCACGTGGCGCGGTGACATAGATGTAGGACACGTATAAGGGAACCATGACTGTCAAATACGATTGTGCTGAGTCACGCACCTGCAATGAAAAATTCTGTTCAGAATTTAATGTTAAACTGAATGTAAAAACGTCCTAAAATATTAGTGACTTCCATACATACGCGTTGCTCATCGAAATCAAGACAATGAAATAATTATATGTATTGAGCCATAATGAGAATAAACTATTTTTTAGCAAGCATTTATAAGGGAATAAAATACACATCAATGTGCTTCTCTTGGAAGGAAAAATACTTTGGTAAATTGTACTCAATCGTAGAATTAAGTAATGTTGCTGGTGAAGATTTTTATTTCCTTATTTTTTTTTTTACATTTTTTTTTTTTATAAACACAACAGAGGAAGTTGGTCAAGCCCAAGACAAAGAGGGGGCCCATTTGGGTGCAAGGGCAAAAAAGAAGATGGGAAGAATGTAGTAATTAAATGAGATCTGGAAGACAGATTCGTCGCTTGGATTATTGCAAGGCAGGCTTGCAGCCTCTTCCCTCTCTCAGGACCTTGAAAAAAAAAACATCACAAGCTGGCCAGACAAGACGGACGCGACAGGGACTTTCAGGTCCTTACACGACAGGGACTTTCAGGTCCTTACACGACAGGGACTTTCAGGTCCTTACACGACAGGGACTTTCAGGAAGGAAAGCAGGGAATTTGAAGGAGGAGGGTTTGGGGTGGATTAGTGGGGGTAGAAAAGACCGAGGATTTGGATGGGGGAAGATAAGAGGTGCTAATGAACAGCTGTTTTGAAGACCTGGAGGGAAGAATGGGATTGAAGAGAGTGTGGGAGTTTGGTCCAAAGGCGGGAAAAAAGAGAAATGAAAGCGTGAAGGTGAGCAGTGATTCGTGAGTTTGGTAGTTTTACCAGAAGGGGGCTGCTGGTGGACCTTGAGTGCCCTGTGGAAATATGGGGGGTGGGAGGCTTATCTCAGGCAGAGCAGGGGGGACGAGGCTGGAGAGGAGATGGTGGAAGACAGAAAGACCACCGAACTGCCTGCGGTGTGAGAGTGAGAGACCCAAAGACTCAGTCTCATCACAGGAGACACCAATGATTCTTAATGCCTTGGCTTCTACAGCGTGAAGCCGAGAAACGTGAGAGGAGGAGAACCAGCCCAGAGGAGAGAGCAGTACTCCATCAGGCTGTGGACAAAAGCTTTGTATTTGGTCAGGAGCTCAGGTGGGCCAAGGAATGACTTTGCACGACGGAGGATGCCCAGTCAGTGACCGTCTTTGGAGACCAGCTTGGAAATGTGGCTTTCCCAGGAAAGATCATGGCAGATAGTGACACAGAAGCTTGAAAGAAAGGACTTCTTCCAAAGGATTGTTGAGAAAGTAGATGAGGGAGGGGGGGGTTCCAAACGGTCCTTTTGGAAAGACGTAGTGAGAGTGTGAGATTTGTCCGGATTGAGAGACATGCTCCACGTGTTGGACCAGTTTGTGATTTTACCCAGATCTTCAGAGAGTGAAGAGGCTGCTCTTTGCCCGTCTGAGGGATTACAGATGGTACGGCAGAGGGTGGAGTCATCAGCAAAGAGATAAAGAGAATTTTACAGTGAGTCGGAGAGATCACTGATGAAAACCAGAAGAAGAACAGGGCCCAGAAACGCTGCCTTGAGGAACTCCAGCCGGGACAGGAAGAGGGGATGAGAGAACTCCATGTAGGGCCACACGTTGGCTGCGACAGGAGAGGAAGTCTGTGAGCCATGAGTGGAGATGGCCTTGGATACCCATAGGAAGAGAGTTTGGTGAGCAGGGCAGGGTGCCAGACCGTGTCAAAGGCATGTGGTATGTCTGATTTCATGGAGATGGCTCTGGTTTCATGTCTGACATTGCTTGTCCAATGCTCTATCTTGGCCTTGACTATGTATTCAAAAAAAAAAAACTCACAATTATGATGTGAAGATATATGTTGCTTCTTTTTAATGTCCTTTTTACAACTTCATATGCAATCATATATTATGATGTATAAAAGGATTGAGTTTTCTTTATACATACCTCACCCGATAACTGTACACACTATCGATTAACCTGTCTGAAGCACATCTTGTACGAAGTATGCATTGTAATATTGTCTCTACTGTATCTGCTAATATACATAATCTGTTCCTTTGGTGTTGAACAAGAGCAGAGTTTATTATTCGTTGATTAAAGTGCCGAGTCCAATAAATGCATGAAACGTTTTTTTGTGGGGTATTAAATGTCATTTCCTAAACACCATTCTTGGCAGTAACATTGTTAGCAATGTGACTTCAAAGCAGATGAACAAACAGCCTGAAAAAGTTTGTTTTTCTTACAAAGTCGATGGGAAAAGCTTAGAAACTGCATTATATTTGACCACATGGTCTGCCAAAAAGCCTTCCAGTTTTCATTTGGTAAACAACAAAAAGCAGTCTCATAACCACAAAGTTAAAAAACAATTCAAAACACAGCAATGCTTCATCAAAGTAATTAGACTTCACATTGAAGGCAACAATCTTACGAAAACCAATCAAGGAACACCAACTGGCTTTTACTCTCGGTTATCCACATCTTCGTCTATTCACAAAACATGCACTCGAGTTGGGTTGTGCACCATCGCGGCACGACAACAAGACCTCAAACTGACAAAGACGCCCCCTTTTTTGAAGCCTGAAACTCAACAACAATAATCATTCACTCACAGAGGAGATCAACGAAATCCTATATCCCATTGATTGAGTAAGGGGCATTGCATGCCCCCCTCCCCCAACTGAACATTTCTCTGAGGATCGTAGTGTTCCACATCCCCTGGGGCAGTGAGTTCACCCCTAAAGTGATAGCTGGCGAGATAAACATCATGATACTAAACAGTAGGGGGCACAAAAGGAAAACTGGGTCCATGGGACATGTGGAAGGCTACTCGATCTCTGTTCCATTTGGCCCACGTTTTCCCATTCACAAAGTACGTCTGAAAACGTGGCAACATGCACACTAACACACACACACACACACACACACACACACACACACACACACACACACACACACACACACACACACACACACACACACACACACACACACACACCAGAAAAAAAATCATTTAAAAAAAGAAAAATATGGAGGGATGGAATCCACAAAAAACAACCAAAAAGGGAAGGAAGGAATGGCAAGGAATGATACCAGAATACAATACAACATTCCTTTTACAGATTGCCACCATGACATCTTTTGACATGTTTTTGTCATTGGTGGCAATAGTATTACATTTGTATGATGTCTGTGTTAGAGGTAGCCGTAGATTTGTGGAGCGATTGGTGTAATTGTGTATTCCATTTGGTGTTGGTTTGAGACGGAAAAATGTCAAATGATGTCGTGATGGCAATCCGTAAAAGGATTGTGGTGTTGTATTGTAGTGTTGTATTGTGGTGTCATTCCTTCCCACCTTGTTTGGTTGTTTTTTGGGGATTCCAACCCTGCATGTTTATTATATTTTTAAAAAAAATGTTTTTCCTGGCTTTAACTCTATTTTCCCCGATCTCTATGCCAATGATGTTATCATCCAGTAAATTATTTGGAGGGGCATTGACATGAGGAACCCCACAACCTCCACACCCCTCAACGATGCATCTCATACTAGTCCATTCCCGAGATCCCTTAATATCCCATCCCTTCTGTCTCCACTCAAACATTCTTCTTTCTATTGTCCTTCACTTTTGGAGACATCTATTTATTTTGTATGCCCACATGGCAAAAATTTATTTACCCTCTTTTTTTTCTGCTCCTTCTCTTCCAATCTATCCCCATACTCCTATATCCTCCCAATCTTCCTCTCTTTCTCACCTTATTCTCTTATTTTCTCTTATTTTCTTCTTACATTCTCTTATTTTCCTCAATTTACTTCCGACCTACACATACACAACCATAAGGGCACTCGGTAGAGCGTATTCCTCCGCCCTGTAATGCCTGATCCACGAGAACATATCTGGCCAAATACATTTTTGAAACATCATGCTGTATATCGTTTTTGAGCCCGATCTCTCATTGGTGAAGAATCACCGAAAAAATTCTCGGAGACGGATCCAGATCTTCACCAAAATCGAATCAATTCGTCGTGGTCACACACCCAACCTGTCCACCATGTTTTTGTCCACAACTTTTTGAGATGTCGTGCCATATATTAGTTTCGCACTATCCCTCAATGGTGAAGATAAGAATAAGTTAAAAAAAAATTATCAGATACGGATCCGGATCCGGATCTTAACCAAAATTGGATGAATCAAACCAAAATTGGATGAACCAAAATTGGATGAATCAATTCTTCCTTGTCACACACCCAACATATCCACCAAGTTTCGTCCGAATCCGTCAACAACTTTTTGAGATATTGTGCGATATATCGTTTTTCGCCCTATCTTTCAATAGTGAAGAATCACTTTAAAACAATTCTAGTAGTCGGATCTGGATCTGGATCTTCACCAAAATCTAATCAATTTGTCCTTGTCACACACCGAAGCTGTCCACAAAATTTCATCCGGGTCTGTGCACAACTTTTTGAGATATCCTCTACACAAATAAACAGACAGAAAGAGCTGAAAACGTAACCTCCTTCACCTACAGTGGTGGAGGTAATAGAGATACCTCCAATCCTACCTGTTGTGTCACTTACTTCGCCAATGATCCAGACCACAGGAGATAACAGCCTTTATTGAATCCACCATTTCTCTCCCTCCACACTACTTTCTCCACCACTTTATGTGCGTCCTCTCGTGTCCAAAATCACATGACCATTTGCATTGTCAACGTAATAACAGGACACATTATCCTCTTCCCTTCTGTTCCTTTTGTTAATGTTGGCATTTCCAATTTCCTCCCTAATCTGTGTACGTGTAATAAATAGATGCCTTATAAAGGGGTCATATGATCACATGGATTTACATGAGGAGGTTAGATGATAATATAAATGCAGTGCCCTCACTGTAATTTATGGACCAGTTTTTGTGTGTTAGTTTATGGGTGTTTGTGTGTTTGTCGAGCTACTCCTCCTACAGTTCTGGGCCAATTACATCCAGACTTATTCCAGAGGATTAGCATGACCAAAATTAATGTATAGGGGTATTTTTGTCTTTGCCATTGGTTTTTTTTTTGGGGGGGATGTGTGGTGGTCGCAAATTCTCGATGTAAATGTATCGTGTAGCACTGCCTCCAGGTGGGGGAGGGTATTATAAGTCTCCACCATTTACAGGACATTCCTGTCCCTACCTTTTCCAATTGGAGTGAGGTGTTTTGAATGATAAGCCGTAGGTATGTTTTTGCTTCATGCGTGTAACACGGGGTTTCTTTTTATTTTTTTTTGCGTATACAGAACTGTCAGTTGCCAACACACCACCCAAATAAAGGTATGCATCAGAAGAGCATGTTGCATGCTTGGAACAACATTGCCCTGAAGGGGGGGGTGGGGGGGTACTCTGCTAATGCATAAAAGTGTGTGCTCTGTTGTCTTAGTTAAATCCGACAAAAGTTTAAAATGTAACCTTCACCTCGGAGCATGCTGAGCACTGACCATAGATGCTCAGAGACACACCCCCCTGGTGGAGTACTTTAGAGATTATTAGGAAAGAATTCTTTCCAAAACCCAAGCTCATTGCAGATACTGCAGGGAATGTAATGGCAGACAAAGGAACAGCAGGTGGGAACTCATTCATTCATTCCTTGTACCTCGTGTTCATTCTGTGAGATTGGAAAATCGTGTGTTCATGAATAACTGTAGAACTTGTTATGAATCCACTTTCCATCCCATCCATCAATCCCTTCCATCCATCCCTCCCCCTCCTCTCTTTGTTTGTCCTCGCTCCCCCACCCCTCCTTCCTCTCCATCTGCTCCCTATTTCACCCCTCTTCACCTTGTATTGTGGTTTGCAGATGGTTATGTTGTGTTTTGAGACTGGAGTGTCAGGAAGTGTGTGAGTTGGGTGGATGGGAACTTTTTTGGTGGTTGGGGCTGCTGATGGGTTCAATTCCTCAGTTTTAATTTTGGGATTTGGCTTGGGTTGAGAGATTCTGGTGCTTCTCACATTTTAGTTGTAAAACGTGTGCTGAAATTAAATAAAGGCACTAAACACTGGCATCTTGAACGTGTTGTTTTAACATACCCCATTCCGTTCAATCATGTACTAATGCCGGCAAATGGGACAATCGCCTCCATTTCCCATCAAGTCCCACTGCCAAATGAAAGTCCAGGACACCCCCTCCCCCTCCCCACATCATCTTTCATGCAGCAGGTGCCATTATCGTGCTCCCGATAATCCAACAGCCATTGCAAGTTGAGTTTTTTTAACTCAGGAGTGAGGTGTTTTGGGTCAAGCCCTCTCCATCTGACAGCACACAGGAGGATCAGGAGGATCAGGAGAATTGACAAGGACAGATTGTCGTGTGTATGTTGTTAAGATGCCTTAACACAAAGTAGACCACGGTTCAGTTCTACATCCACATCTTTCTGACATCCACCTCCACCCCTCCCCCAACCCCCCAATAACATTACACGGAGATTGTGTGAATTCCAAAACGAGGCAAGACAATCAATGAAAATGAACTGAAAGTTTCACAGACATAATGGTGACCTACTTTCGATAATCTCATGAAAGACAATGTGTGCTGTCATCCCATCTGTTCATTATAATATTAGTTTCCTTCCAAGGAACTTCAATGCAGAAGGAGACCCATTAGCCAATCAAGCTTGCACAATGGTTGCCAACCAATGGTTGTTTGCCCGTGCTCTATCTTTTTTTAAATGCTGAGCATCAAGCAAGGAAGCAGCATGTACCTTTTTATAAGTCGTTGGTGTGACTCGATCATGGATTCGAACGGCCGATCTCCCAGACTTAGAGCAGATGCTCCAACCATTAGGTTACCGAGTCTGATTGCTTTCACAAATGGATGTGATATAACGCAAGAACTGCAACATCATAGGGAAAAAATTATTTTCGTTTTCTCGTGCAGCAAATATCCATTTAGACTCATCCGCTCCACCCACCGAAGCTTCAATGTTTTTTGATTTCTTATCCTCAAGGTTTGAGGATGTCTTGAATGACAACTTTCAGAATTACAAAAATTAAACGTTTTTCTCAGGAGCAAAAAAAAGTCAAATTCCTTGCTGGTTCATAGACAGTCGCTCTTATTTTAAAACCAAAAAAAGCAAAACCCACACACCATTATTTAACCTTCTGATCCGAGAGAAAATATTGTTTATAATTGTGTATTGATAAATAATGAACTTTTTGCTTGAAGGGTTTCAACTAAAGGTATGAATGGCATTTTTGTTTGTTTGTTTGTTTCTGCTATTCTACCTGAAAGAAAATTCAGTGCTGCAAAAGAAGCTCCATGCCAAGGATTACACTGGGTGGTTTGACCTGATCATCAATGTGTGATGTTGGCTTACTCTACCCTCCCACAATGATAACTAACTCCAACACCCCACACACATCCAACAGCTCTATCAGGATGAAGCAGCCAGCCCCATGCTGGAGATTACACTGGGTGGTGGTTTGCCTTTGCCTTTCCACTGTTAGTCAGCAGAGGAATTTGTAATTTGTTCATGGTGCTGGTGATAGCTCGCCTACTTTTTGTGAAGCACACCACGGGATTTTTAACATGTGCAAACTAATGCTGGCAGATGGGACGCCCAGTTTAGTGTGCATCCGAGGGACGGCACACACATTGCTGAATCACCCTACCTGTGAAACACCAGGATGACAGTTTACAGCTGGATCATAATTCAAACCCAGCCTTGGCTATCCTGATGCCTAATGATGCCTATCAAATCACTAGGCTATCCTGACGCCTAATGATTGGTATGAGAAGATAGTAATTAATCATGCAGCAAAAAATTTAAAGTCTGAAACAGAATCAGGCATAACAATCAGTCTTATATTTTAAGATCAATTGCAGCTGAAAACTATTAAGTCAACTAGATTATCAATGATCACAAAACAATCACCAAGGGAAAGCCTCCCCCAGCTTACCCTTGGGCCTTGGTGATCACCCGCGACTTACCCTTGGCCCACGATCCAATGATGGCATATTTTGTTCAGACTGCTATGTGACCATGACCTTCAACATTAAGGGATCGAGTGTCAGTAAAGAAAATGTGTCCGTATCTATAATCTATCCATAAAAATCAACATCATGAAAATTGGAGGAAAATTAAATAAAGTTATGATCAAAAAAGTGTTTTTTGTTCATTAGGTCACAATCCAAAAAAAGTAGGTCAATGACACTAATCAAATATCAGGTGCTCAACATCATGGCAGATACACTATTATGATCCAAGAACATCTTGGGAGGTCAAATAGTCTTTGAGATTCCACATGGCAAAATTGAGCAACAACAACAACAACAACAAAACAAACACTTTTTTTTTCAGACCGCCATTTGACCTTGATCTTTAACTCAGAGGGGCATGACGTAAATTAAGCTTAAATGCGACCAGCCAAAGGCTATGGAGGGCAATTTCGTTCTGATCGCACAAACCTAAGCCAAGTTATGGTGGAAATGTTTAAAATGTCTATAATTAGGTCATGACCTTAAAATTAGGTCAAGGTCAAAAGAATGTCAAACCCACACACTTTTTATTCCTATTATATTGAAGCAAAATATTATTTTGAAAATCCCAGCGAGCTCTAAGATACAGCTCGCAAATTGAAAAAGCTCAGAAATTGGGAAATTTGGAAATTGGGAGTGTTGGGAGTACAGCAAGAAATAAATAAATAAATAAATAAATAAAATAAAAATATATATAGTTTTCTAAATGTACTCCAAAAGGTCAACGAACCTCTGTAGGACTGTAGTACCATTAAAAATGGGGGCACTAATTGTACAAACAAACTTTATAAGAGCTATAGGCCTTGTTGGGTTTGTTTATGCAATTAATGCCCCCATTTTTAATCCTATAAACTATAGAGGGAGACTTAATTAACACATTAACATGTGTGTAATTTCACACTATATATGCCATATATATCAGTATGGTTTCTTACACACAATGTGGAGAATATGAGGATATCTTGGAATCATCGGGCATCATGGCATGGCGTCGTGTTTTATATGGTGTGTATCCAAGTGGACACCATTCCAACTGCTTATCAAGATGATGATGAATGATCATGAGCATCGTGATGATTGTTACCTGGAAATCTGCAGAAACAGAACCCCCACACACGTCCAACAGCTCTGTCATATGGTAGTATGCATCAAATGTCCAGATGCAGCTTTTTAAGTTCAGATGGTGATAGAGCTGGATTGCTCGTTCTTCTCGTACAGTGGCATCAAATTGGTATGGTCGATCGTAGCCCGGAGCCAGGAGAGGTACTCGTGAACTGTTTGTATCCAAAAAGCCAGCCTCTGTAGTCAGACACACACATTGCTATTGAATAAGATTTATAAGAGTCGTTTAAAAAGAGAACTTAACATCTCAGCAATTTAGATGCTGTAGGCTCTCGTAACCCTTTAATGTGTTACGATTAAAGCCTGTATCTCACTGGGCTGCGACAGCTCGCGACAAAATGCGAACGGGATTCTCCAAAATGTCTGGAAACGTTCGCGCTGGTTCTCAATTTCCTCGCGTGAGTCGCAGGACGTCGCTCTGGTGTCGCTGGAATTTTGAACATGTTCAAAAAAATTCGTGCGACAAATTTTATCTCAAAATAGTCACAGAGTCGTCGCGGTTGTCTCGAACCGGTCTCGAACCCTTCTCAATTTAGTTTCCGTGAGTCAGAAGGTGCGACAAATGTGAGACAACTTTGTGAGGGATTGGCGACCTATGAAACTAAATTGTGACTGATTGGAGAAAAAAAGGATAATCTGTCCTGGGACCCCTGAGAGTGTAACAAAACTGTGATTCAATAGAGAATATTTTCGGAAAAAATTAATCTGAAATTTGCACAATGTATTGTCTACTCAATTTAATATATACATAAAAATCCACATGTTATCCATGCAATGTAATGTAGATAGATTCACAATAGTTCAATCCAGATATGACTAAAAAAAAAAAAAAAACTAAAAAAAAAAACTCGTAGTTCATATTGTAAAACCAGCATTGTCTGTCCTCTTTCTCTCCTGTTCTGAGTAATGGCCTTCAATGCAATCCTTTCACTTTCACATCATTCCTTTCACCTTCCCATCATTCCTAAATCACGTCACACATATTTTTACATAAATTAGGTCACACACAAAATATGGTCACAGCCACAAGCCCCAATCAAGGCAGATGAACAATTGGGTCACACACAATGTTTGTGGGTGCAACGTTGACAAGTAACAGAACACTTTGAACAATCAGGCTTGGTCAGCATTCTCCTGAAATCCCACCATCCTGTTCTGCCAGGGCACAGCTCCCACACTATTGTAGTCTCAGTCAGGTACTCTCTTACTCGTTTCCCAACTGACAATATGATTGGTGGTAGGGAGAGGCCTCATATATATGGTCCCTATTTCTCAATTGTCACGCACAGTTGTCGTGCGACTGTTGCACGACGGTCGCACGACCATCGTGTGACTGTCGTGCGGCAGTTGCATGTGCCAAAAAAAATCTCAGTTTTGTCACCTGAACGTCGCGCGAATGTTGTGCGACATGTATGTGAACTCCAGGTGTTCATCCCAAATTTCGCCGGGAGTTCGTGGAACATTCGTGCGATATTCGTGAGACATACGCAAATGTGTTTTAGTATAAATTCAGTGTGATTCCAAGTGAAAATTATCGCTGTTTTATCGCAATTTGGTGTCTCCAACTTGTCGCGAGCTGACGCAGCCCAGTGAGATACAGGCTTAAGGTTTCGAATAATTATGCCTCACTGGCATTGAAAATAGCACTTGTGGGCACTGAAGGCCCGGTCACACCTTGACGTTTTAGCCAACGTCTGCCGATTTTTGAATTTTTTTTCTAAAATGCTGGCACACGTTGAATACGTTATGGGTAAGTTTTGATAACATTGAGAGCACGCTGAAAAACACTGCCATACGTCGTTGTACGTTGGCTTTAAACGTTGTACTTTTTGGTTGTCCTCAAATTTTTTCATGCTTGAAATTTCACGACGTATGCCGGCGTATGACTCACACGTTCCACTACGCTGGCCACAAGTTGTATGCACGGTCTGCGATCGTTGACAGACGTCAACACATGCTACTTGTAAGTTAATCATAAGCTGAGACACGCCGAGGTAATGTTTAGCGTACCCGAAACTTATTTCTAACCTATGATTAACGTGTTGTTGGCACGTTACGCGATCGTTGCCACACATCGACAGACGTTACTTTTAAGTTACTCATAGGCTGAAAGACGTCGGTATAATGGATCGTCCTTGCGTCAGCGTCCACGGCCACGGCCAGGACACTTATTTGCAGCATTCTTCAAACTTTTCTTCGGCATGACGAGGATGTTCACACTTCGATGTCTAGCTTGGCTATGATTCCAATTGTCCATCGGCAGCGTCTATTTAAAATAGTCGAGTTTGAGCGTTTTAACGTTCAGAAGAAACGCTTCAAATTTCCAAACCCCAGCGTCAAAAAACAAAGGCGAGTGACAGCAATTTAAATCGTTCATTGTAAACGATGAAACTAGCTGAGTGGTACCGTTTAAAAGTCGTTGAGTGTAAAAAAAATCCAATTGTTGAGCGCAAGCATCTACTTTCAATAGTGGAGATGCAGCCATTTAAATCGTTGAGTGGCAGCCTATGAATAGCAAACCCTACGTCACCCGGCAAAGATAAACTGCCGCACGATATGGATAAGTTAGGCTATCGTTGGGCATAGTTTGTGAACGCCGGCTTCACGATAATTATTCGTTGGTATATCGTATCTATAAGTAATCAAAGCGCTCTATGCACATTATTAGTTCATTGTGCATTTGTCCAACCCGTTATGAATAGACCTAAATCGTAAAAACAAGCTATAGCTCATTGTTGAAAAAGCCTCATAAAAAATTAGCCGCGAAGAACTTCGAACAATGGTGAAAAGATGTCTCCTACCCGCGGACACGCGGACGCAAGGACGATCCATCATAACCCACACCCTCCCCCTCACACTCACCTACTACTGCCAACATGAACAAACTACTACTAATACTAATACTAATACTAATACTGATACTGATACTGCTGACATGGACATCGACTCAAAAAGGACTCGAAAACACTGTTGGGTTCCCCTTTTATGAGCAGCATTTTTATATACCAATTCCCAAAACCGCTGGGAACACGTCTTTATATGACAGTTTTAAGCTAGAAACACGTTAATTTATTTTTTTTTGTCGACCGGAAGACGACATTGGAATACGTCTACATACGTCGATGTGTGTTGGGACTACGTAAAGAATTGGTTCAAAGCACGTCAAACATAAGTTAGAAATAAGTTTCGCGTAAAAAAGACATTACCGCGACGTGTTTCGACTTATGAGTAGCTTATAAGTAGCCTTTGTGGACGTGTGTAAGCGTCCACATATCGTGTGTAAAACTTATCCCCATCGCATGCGGAACGTGTGTCATACGCCGAGTACGTCGTAAAATTTTGAACATGTTTAAAATTTCTTGACGTACTCTACTTACTACGACGTATGATAGCGTACTTTAGCGTTGTACTCACGTATACCAAACTTACTCATACCGTATTCGACGTGCCCCAACGTTTTAGACACATTTTTCTTAGGTCGGCATACGCTGGCAAGATCGCCAAGGTGTGACCGCGATGTTGACACTTCCATTTCTACGGCAGTTATGATTCGAATCATTGTGCGTCAGCCTTTTAATAGGCTACGTCACGACATCGTCGGCGATGCGTGCAACTCGCTATGCCTAAGTTAGACTATCGTTGGGCATCGGTTGTGTAGGCCGACAACAGGTTCAGCATTCATTGGTATAAGTTATCTATAACACAACGAAACGTTCTGTGTCCATTACCAATGCGTTATACATAAGGCCAAAAAAAAAAAAAAAATGTTGCATTGGCGTAACCCGCCCGACCCTAAAAATTCCGCCGACCCTACGGTTTTTTTTTATCGATATCAAGTATCTTGTTGATTGCGATCGCGATCGCAAAAAACCGGAAGTGTTTCGGACAGAACCCGCTGCACGCTGTGCTATGCATATGTCATAGTTTAGCTCGCTGCGTGTGTGTGTGTGTGTGTGTGTGTGTGTGTGTGTGTGTGTGTGTGTGTGTGTGTGTGTGTGTGTGTGTGTGTGTGTGTGTGTGTGTGTGTGTGTGTGTGTGTGCGAAACGGCTCTGCATATCATCTGTACGAGGGAGAGATATTGCGCCTCGCTCGATCAGTACGTCGTCTGTTGTTTCCAACATGGCCGCGTACTCTATCAAGATTACTGGCATGCTTGGGCCTAAAAAACTGTTCAGCGTCTTACGAAAATGCGACAAAGATGCGAGGCTTGGAGATATCATTCAGGAATTGCAGGCGTAAATTGTGACACTGCTCCAATACTTTCCTCCGTGCAAGCGTCTAGCAGTGATGGAGGGTCCTTTTCGGACGTTTTGGCGGTGGAAAAGGTGTCTATCTTAGACGACTTCGGTTATCGCTTCGTCGTGGGTTACTTCAGCCACAGGCTCAGCGATGATTCGGCATCTACGTCTGAGGCTGAGCTGCCCAAGAATGCCTTTGAAATCCTCATGGCTGCAGGCGCAAGGCGAGGAAGATTTGATCTTTCGGGACTGAAAAAGAATTGTAGTTCTGGCATGCCACAGGCACAGGGACTAAATGCAAAGGACCAATTGTTCAATAGCATCATACTATTGCTGGACAAAGAAGCAGTCTGGTTCAAATCAGGAAATCAGAATGAAGCTGAATTCATTGTCAAGGTAAGAATGAAACTGAAGTGAAAGGCATTAGATTTCAACTTTAGACCTTTATTATTAAGTAGCGATCCAAGTAAATACTCAAGACTCTGGATTTAATTTCACAGCTAGGTCTATACAGGCTAGTCAGGAATGAATGACATTTTCACTTTTTAATCTGATTTGTCTAAAAAATGAAATATTGCGGTGAAGTCTTAGAGCTGTTGTCAGTGGTGTACCGTCGTACTCAGTAGACAAAGCATTGGAGGGGCAGAGTGTTGTTCGTGAACAATGCTCTGCCCCTCCAATGCTTTGTCTACCATGAACGACAGTATGCCACTGGCTGTTGTAAAAACTACAGTCAACCTTGTCTAAGTCGAATCTGTTAGGACTGAAGAAATAGCTTAGATTTAAAGGTGTAAAAACAAAAGAATATAAAGAGAAGAGAACTTGATAAGATCTTTGACTTAGGCGATTATTCGACTTATGCAAGTTCGATTTAGGCAAGGTTCACTGTACTAGTTTTTTTTTTGAATGGGGGGGGGGGGTCGCCGATAAAAAGGGGGGGTACTCGAGCCGAGGGAGATTTTGGGAGGGATTTATTTAAAAAAAAAAATCCCTACCTACCTACGCTATTTTTCAGTGACCCGTTACGCCAATGCAACATTTTTTTTTTTTGGCCTAAGACCAAGTCGCTATGAATACGTCCGAATCTTTAAAAAAAAAAACATCAAAAGTTCAACGTAAGCCAGCGTTTTAGATACATTTTAATACGTTGCCATCGCTGGCTAAAACGTCAAGGTGTGACCGGGCCTTGACAGAGACATGACAGCAGAGGCTGCAGGTTTGTGAGAACAACTGGATCAGGATTGTGGGATTGAAGAGAGTGGATAGGAGGAGGATGGATGAACTGAGGGAGGAGATTGGTGTGCAGATGAGTTTTACGGGGAGATTGGTGAAATGCTGGCTGAGATGGGCTGGACACCTGGTGCAGATGGGGGAAGACAGAATCACAAAAAGAGGGGGATGTGTTGAGGGGGAAAGGTAGAAGGAAAAGAAGTAGACCATGGTTGAGATGGGAGGATTGTGTGAGGAGGGATATCCGTAAGGGTGGGTTGGTTGGAGAGTGGAGAGAGTTGGCTGAGGACAGATTGTGGTTGGGGAGTATCGTGGTCAAGGCAGGGCAGAAGCTTGGTGCTGAGGACCTAAACCCTTATAAAGGGAAGAGGAGGAGAAGAAGAAGGCATTGAAAATATTGGCCAAACATAATTCTAACTCCACTGTTTTGATCTACAGTATACACAGCTGTCAAAGCAATCTTTGTGAGAATATCTCAAATGGTTATTAAGCTAAAGTTGCTGAAAAATGCCTCCAAAATAAGATGTGTAATTATTTACCTTGGGCTGCCCCTGGCTTTGGAGCTACAATTTCCAAAATATCAGGAGATGGGTGTGAAAAGTTTGGGGTTTTCATGAAAGGTTTGCAGGAAACTAACAAGTCCTAAAAATGGAATAATTTGCATATTGTTCAGGTAGGGAGGAGAAGGGGGAATGGCAGGAGAAGGATTCTTGCCTTCAGCTTGTGAAATGCCAATGGATGTATTGCTCATCTCGAGGCAATGTAAAAAGCTTTAATCCTCTTCTGTACTATGTAGCACATGGCTGCGGATAGCATAATTTGTTGGGGGCATGGTTATGCTGCTGATGCCGTGCTCCCTGTAGACTACAGCAGAAATTTGGAATTGGACCATGGTGCCGGCGATAGCTCGCCAACTATTCATGAAGGACGCAGCGGGATCTTTAACATGCTCCAAATGATGGTGCCAGATGGGACTGCGAGTTGAACGTCCATCTGACGGATGACTACACATTGATGAACCGTCCCGCATGCGGAACACCAGGGTGAGAGTTTATAGCTGGGTCGATACAAGCTTTTAAGTTTGTATAACACGTTATAGTAACATGATAAGAGTTACGAACTGCTGTTCACACTATTATTTATGCCAATTTTTACATGGATTAGGCAAAATGTAAATTTGTGATTGGCACTCCACAGTTTACACATATTAAGGTCCATGACCAACCTCCAATGAACAATTAGGCAACACCGAGCAGTGTCACAATATCTTGCTCACCCGAGATGCCTTTGAGCTGATCCAAAGATAACAGGTTGGAGCATACGTGTTGTTGCCTATATATGGACTCAGAAAGCAACAGTTGCAAGTTCTGGATTGGCATTGTCGAAATGAGCGGCAGCATCCCATCCTGATGTGGTATCTGGATAGATATATGAATCCTGAATGGGACAAAGAAAGTCAATTCATTTCAAAAGGAAGAAGGTGAAAGGGAAACGAATTTTTTTTAATGTGAATTTTTTTTATTTTCATTTTTTCAATCGAAGTTTGCTGATTATAATTGCCAGGAAAGGGAGTTGTAAAATCATGCGAATGTTACATTACTGAGTATCATGCAAATGGATACTCATAGTCCATCAGTCATCAATCAATCAGTTTCTTATCGAGAGCCTTTTATTGAAAGGCAAAATCTCAAGGTGCTTTTCAAAGAAGGAAGACGTGAGAAAAGTAAAAATTTAAGGAAAAACAATGCGAAATGATACTTTAATGGGAGTTTTGGAAAACATAATTGATGAGGTTGTTCGGATTTTAATCAGCAGTGCGTTACACAGTTGAGGAGCACGTTAGAAGACTGCTCGATCGCCAAAAGTCTTCAGCTTCGTGCAAGGAACTAGCAGAAGATCCTCTTTGTTTGATCTCAGTTTTCTTGCAGGACTGTGAGGTGTGATGAGTTGAGAGATATAAGCAGGAACTAATTTATGTTTAGATTTAAAGGTTATAACCAAAATGTTAAAATTATCCATGTTTTGAGAAAAGGAATGATGTGATTAAATGTATGAGCCTGCACGACAAGCCTTACAGTCAGATTCTGAATGGATTGTAAGCAAGGGCTTGAGAAAAGAAGCAGACAAGCCTCCGAACAGTGATTTTCAGTAAACCGAGTGTGTGGCACGACAGCATGAACCACATCTGTCTGTTGTGGATTCTGTAGAATCCAAAGCCTTCAACATTATCCTGTGATGAGATAGAGGCACATGGCCTGTTGCTCTTACGTCGCAGAATGATTGCTGGCCCCCTTGTGTTTTTTAACTGCCTCTTCTCCGGTCTTGCTCCCTCTGCTCTCTCTCAGCCCTCTGGCCCTCTCCAGCTTCTCCGGCATGTGCATCCTCCTGGTTAAACCACAAAATTCCAAGCCTACTGGCTAAATCCCCTCTTTCATTACTCTTTTCTCCTGTCTGTGCAACTGCCTTCATGAGGCTGTTCAGTGTTCAATCCCACTCTTACCTCCAGAGCTTCAAGTTGGATGTATACTTCCAAGTCATGTCATCCACAACCCCTCCCCATGACCTTTTCTATTCCCATTAACCTAAATCATCCAACATTCCTTGTTGCAGGCTTGCATCTTCTATCTATCTCTACCTCTTTCTTTTTCTCTGTTGGTTCATTGCATTATGTGCTGCTTCCACCCACTGCACATTTCCATTTCACCTTCTGTTCCCTTGTTCTTCCATGAGCCTATATTTGTTTTCAAAGTTAAGAAGACATCTTACTATAATTCACCGTCTGTCCGTCTGTTTGTCCCCAGGTACCGCAAAAACAGCTGAACCAATTGCAACCATTTTTTGGGTGTGTAATCCTGGGACTCCTTGGAGTAAAATGGGCATAAATATAATAATAATAATAACATGACCCCTTTGATGGCTCCCGTAGGGAGAGGGTGCTTCTAGTCATTATAATATAATACAATTAAAATCATTGCATCTTTTTCATTTTTATAAATGGAAGAAGTACAATACTGTCAGACATCACTATTTACTATATTCGAATAGCGAATCCTCCACGTATTCGCGGTTTATAAAATGTGACCTGCCTCGTCATTCACGGTCCTGACGTCCTGTGCTTCGCGTATTCAGTTTTTCATGGGCGTATTCACGGTTTGTTTGTTTGTTTGTTTGTTTTCGCGTTTTTGCGGGTTTTTTTCACAGGCGTATTTGTGGGATTTTTGATTTTCCCTCATGAATCATGATACGAAGGGAACCTATCCCCCCTTTTTCCATTGAACCAATGCCCCGACATTTGCAGATTCGACATTCGCGGCATTTTGCAGGAACATTTCCCCGGCGAATCGTGGGGTTCGAGAGTGTATTGTTTACAAAGCTCCAAAATCACTTTATGACATTCAGCAAAGTTTGCCATTTGCAATGCAACTCTTTAGGAAATTATTGAAAAGCTGTTTCAGTGTTTGTCACTGAATAAACGATCTGATCTTTAAAAAAGGCAAATTGATTGTATTCCATCTGCATTTTAAGCATCTTGTTTTTTTTGTGGGGGGGGGGGGGTTGTATACATTGTCGAGGCTCGTATGAGAGCTAACACACAACACACAGCAAGGAGAGCATGAGACAAGAGGGGCGGGAGTGGGAAGGACAAAACAATGGGGAGCAGACGTTAGGAGATCTGTGGAAGGGAGAGGGATGGGATGGGGAACATGGGGGTATACAAGATGCACATTACAGGGACTTTCAGGAAGGAAAGCAGGGAATTTGAAGTAGGTGGGTTTGGGGTGGATTAACGGGGGTAGAAAAGATCATGGTTTTGGATGGGGGACGATAAGAGGTGGTAGTGAACAGCTGTTTTGAAGGCCTGGAGGGAAGAATGGGATTGAACAAAGTGAGGGAGTTTATTCCAAAGGTGGAGAAAAAGAGGAATGAAAGAGTGAAGATGAGGAGTGATTCGTGATTTTGGTAGTTTTACCAGAAGGGGGTTTTTGGCGGACCTTGAGTGCCCTGCGGAAATATGGTGGGGACAAATGGCAAACAGAGCGGGGGGGGTGAGACCGGAGAGGAGACGGTGGAGGGGGGGTGAGACCGGAGAGGAGACGGTGGAAGACAGAAAGACCACCGATCTGCCTGTGGTGAGAGAGTGAGAGGCCTAAAGACTCAGCCTCATCACGGGAGATGCCAATGATCCGAAATGCCTTGGTTTCCACAGCATGAAGTGAGAGAAGCATGAAGAAAGGTGAGAGGCAGGAGCACCAGCCCAGAGAGGAGAGCAGTACTCCATCAGGCTGCGGACAAAAGATATTTATGTGGTCAGGAGCTCAGGTGGGCTGAGAAAGGACTTTGCACGATGGAGGATTCCCAGTCGGTAACTGGCTTTGGAGGCCAGGTTGGAAATGTAGCTTTCCCAGGAGAGATCATCGCAGATAGTGAGACCCAGAAACTTTAATGAAAGGACTTCTTCCAGAGGATTGTTGCACTGCCTTCTGGCATTTTATGTTGTGTAAAACCCATATCAAGAGCGGTTCAAGCTGTACCTTTTCTGATGCAAAATATAAAAGAATGTGCAGCTAATGAAAGTTACCTCATTACCTCCACCACCAAAGGTGGATGGAGGTTATGTTTTCACCCCTGTCTGTTTGTTTATCTGTGAGCGGGATATCTCAAAAAGGGTGAAACTTGGTGGACAGATTGGGTGTGTGACAAGGATCGAAATGATTCTATTTTGGTGAAGATCCAGAGACTATAATTTTTTCAGTGATTCTTTACCATTGAGATAGATGGCCAAAAACGATTTATCGCATGATATCTAAAAAAGTTGTGGATGGATTTGGATGAAACTTGGTAGATGAGTTGGGTAGCCGATTAGATTTTGATTAAAAAAAATTCTGGATGCCGATCTGGCCTATCAATGGGATACAAAACGTAAACTGTTCAGCCTGGCAGAGGTATGATTTTAACCGACTGCCATTCTAGTTTGATAAGGTATTCCCCTTCTTAATGACAGCATCTGAGCTGTACTTTTAGCCAAAAGAACTAATACCTTCTCCAAAGAACAATGTGGATAAATAACTCTCCATATTGTCATGTGTATGTGTATGTGTCGATTCAAATAAAGAATTGATCAACCACAAAATAAAATTATTTAAAATGTTTACATATTAAATATTTACATTTATCAGAAAAAAAAAATTCCTCAATCATTTCAAAAAGGTACTTCATGAGAACGACATTGTAATAATGAGATGTGGTGTCATGGTGCCAAGGTGACTACCTGTTGGGGTGCTCCTTGTGTTTGACATCTAAGTACATCAGGTTTGCCACGAATGACTGGGCTTGGAATCCACGTGCCGCACCAGCAGATACAGGCGTGTGGCAGATAGCATTGTCGGAGCCAATTACAACAGCAGTGCTCCTTAATGGGATTCCTGCCTGGCCTTGTCGGTCTCGTGCCTGGGCCAAGCAGCGGACGTGAAACTTTCGCCCAAAGTAGATGCTTTCTAGCACCTGTACAGGGTGTATGTGAAAAATAACAACTTTGTAGTAAAATATTTTTTAATTACTCACAACAGCTTATGGTTGAGATACATTTAGAATAAAAACAAATGCATGTTAAATATGCCTACAGTTATGAGTGACGTGGCTAACAAGGTGAAGCAGCCACAGCACACTTACCTTTCAGCTTTGAGTTGTTCAAATTTCGACCTGACTATAAACGGAGGGACTGGTGCTTCACAGGCAAGGTGGACCATTCCCCGGGTGGACGTTAAGCTATGTGGCCTGTCTGCTCGCATTTGTTGGAGGACGTTAAAGAGCCAACAGTGCCTTTTGTGAAGAATGGGCGAATTGTCACTGATACCCTTGACAAATTCAAAATTCCTGCCACCTTCAAATCCAACGGCAGGCCTGGCCAGCCGGTTCCTGAAAGCCTTGGGCCAAAACATTTCCCCAGCCAACGCCCAAGAAGGTGGCAATTATCGGGGCCACAAAACTAGAAGTCATAGTCGTAGTAGTAGTAGTAGTAGTCATAGTAGTAGTGGTAGTAGTGACATGCACATTAGGCTTTCTGCACAAAAGCTGAGGTCAAATTCTGTTGTATTTAAAATTTGTCACCATTCTGCTTAATGTGTATTTAATAGCTCATTTGTGAATATAAATTTCCTCATCTCTCTTAAGACATTTCACCATGGGAGTACAATTTAAGAATGTTCACTTAAGTTGGTGGCATGAGTATTGGAATAAAGCAACAAAGGTCAACTGCCAACATTTCATGGGATATGCAGATGTTAAAATCAAAATGAAATGACAATAGACGACAGTGTAACAATAATAATAACAATGATAAGGGACCTATTTGTGTATATCATAAACAGGAGAGGGTGGGATGGGAAAGTGTAAAATGTTAAATAAAAAAATGATGACAGTAGAAGTGGAGATAGTATAGTATAAATCAAGGAGGGCAGTTGATACGGAGAGAGGGAGAGACGGAGAGGAGATTTGAGTAAAAGGGAGGAAATGAGAATGACTTGATTCATAACTGTAGGCATTCCTTATAAGGGAACTCATATTATAGGACATATAAAGAGGTTTGCGTAGAGGCTTCAAACTCTTCCTCGAGCGACTCATTTCTGTGCATCAAAGTTAAACGATTGCCCCTGTACTAATAAGATGGCAAAGACTTTTTTTTTTAATTTTTGGTATTTAAATGGACACAGGAATCAAACATTATCTGTTACATTGTACAGTTAGTTTTGACTAAAAAAATTCACTTCATACCATGTGGTTGGCGCTGGTGTAAGGTGTTTTGTCAGTGATGGTCTCAAAAGGAGTGCGGGCCCCATTGTTGTCCGACGGGGAAGAAACTTCCCATTTGAAGTGGATCGTTGAGCTGTTTATGCCGCCTTCTTCACATCGCTCATGGGTTTGGGAAAACTTGGGATAGTGGGGATCACATGGCGTGACACAGACAAGCGGGTAACCTGGGGAGGGCTTCTGTTTACTTCCTTCCTTTGTTGCACCTTCCACGTCATCATAGTCAGCAAGAGAAACCACCTGAGCAAAGTAGAAAAAAAAAATGTGGGTAACAGATTATGAGTTTAGGTAAGGGGAAAACAAGATGAGAACCGTGCAAATGCATTGCATGTGTGGCCTGTATATGAAAGTTGATGAGTTTGTCATTTAAACAAAAACTTAATAACATATCATGCAGATTACAATCGGAGGGGATGGAAGGATGAGGCTTCCAGAAGCCTCCTGGTCAATGATCGTCACAGTAGCCATTGTTATCTCTCCAAGCACAGCCTCCACCGGTTCGTCAGGGCCCAGCACCACAGAGAAGGATTCATGCCATTCCCGGTCATCATTGGCAAGGATCTCCACAGAGAAGTCTGTCCTTGCCACCCCTGGATTGGACAATGCAAATTCAGCAGATGTACAATGTGAATGCAGGTGCTGCACCAAAGTTGCCACTCAGAAAAGTGTTCGACTTCAAAATGTAAGTCAATTTGATCATTCAAGCAAAAGAAAAGTAAATAATCCCACAGACTTTAATTATATAGATTTTTTCAGTGCATGCTTTAAATTAAATTCTCTCTGGTTCGTTGTTCGTGTATTTATTTCTAATTGATGACGTCAGTTGTCATTGTTTCCCAACCTAGGAGGTTAGAAGTAGCCAAAGCAACTTCAAAGCAAGGAATATACTGGATGGCATGCCCTGACTTTTTTTAGGGCCCTGATGCTTGTGGAGGAGCTGCGACACAAATCCCGAACACACGAGACAACATCAGGCTTGACTTTCACACAAACACAGCCACAGAGATTGGGGGACGCGACATCATTTCCCAGACCAGCGATACCAGTGACGTCATCTTCATGACATCGCTTTTCTTTCCACACTCAATGGGGACAATCAAGGAGGAACCACAACAGGCAAAAACTAAAAACATCAAAACTGAAGACCAAAACAGTGCAGTCATGGACAGTCGATACCAAGGAAACTCTGTTGGGGTGTTTCGAGTGCACAGATTGCAATACGTTCAGTACTGCATGCGACCGTCTGGATGACTATACAGACAATATCATACATTAGCTTTTGTGAAACCATGTGCATTATTGCATCGAAAGCAGTGACCTCATATGCCAACAATAAACTCGAGTTTACGAAGGACTTACAACTGCTCAACAAAAAGAACTCTGCTTGTATTAATGGTGGGTGACAGGATGCAAAAGAAAATTGCCAAGGACAAACTGCAAAAAGCAATCGCTAAAGTGAAGGTCAACTGGAGAAAGAAACTCGGGGAGAAATTCAATGCAAACGACCTCCACAACATCTGGCAAGAACTTCAAAGAATCACAATTCACAAGAACCGCCCCCGCCCCTCCCCCCACCACCCCAACCACCACGATTAGAGACGAACCCACGCTCCTGGATCAGCTCAACAAGTTCTTTGGGAGATTCGACAAATCCAATACCACACCATGCCAGGTACCACCACCACCACCACCACCACCACCACCACCACCACCATCTTCACTCTCTCGACCCCTCTCTCTGCCATCCAACCACACGCGCTGAGAACAATCTTCAAAAAGCAAAACACAAAGAAAGCAACAGCACCTGGTAATCTCTCCCACTTGGTGCCAATGACCAACTAGCCCCCATAATCACAAACATCTTCAACACCTCCCTTCCACAGTGCAAAGTTCCAAGATGCTACAAAGACTCTACAATAATACCCATTCCTGAATCATCCAAAAATCTCATGGTTCAACTACAGACCGATCGCCCTCACATCAGTGGCCATGAAAGAATTTCAACGCCTGATTCTTCGTTATTTGAAATCCAGCACGTCCCATCAGTTTGACCCCCTGCAATTCACTTACAGAGCTAACAGGTCTGTTGACGACGCAGTGAACCTGACACTTCACCATACACTCCAACATCTGGACGCACCAAATTCATATGTATTCATCCCCTATGTTGATTTTAACTTGGCCTTTAACACCATAACCCCCTTCAAATTGTTCGATAAACTCACTGAACTGAACATCAACACTTCAATGTGCCACTGCATTCTGGACTTCCTGCTTGACAGATGGGTTGTCAAGGTAAACAAACTGACATCATGTCCCCCCCCCCCCACCACCCCAACCACCACGATTAGAGACGAACCCACGCTCCTGGATCAGCTCAACAAGTTCTTTGGGAGATTCGACAAATCCAATACCACACCATGCCAGGTACCACCACCACCACCACCACCACCACCACCACCACCATCTTCACTCTCTCGACCCCTCTCTCTGCCATCCAACCACACGCGCTGAGAACAATCTTCAAAAAGCAAAACACAAAGAAAGCAACAGCACCTGGTAATCTCTCCCACTTGGTGCCAATGACCAACTAGCCCCCATAATCACAAACATCTTCAACACCTCCCTTCCACAGTGCAAAGTTCCAAGATGCTACAAAGACTCTACAATAATACCCATTCCTGAATCATCCAAAAATCTCATGGTTCAACTACAGACCGATCGCCCTCACATCAGTGGCCATGAAAGAATTTCAACGCCTGATTCTTCGTTATTTGAAATCCAGCACGTCCCATCAGTTTGACCCCCTGCAATTCACTTACAGAGCTAACAGGTCTGTTGACGACGCAGTGAACCTGACACTTCACCATACACTCCAACATCTGGACGCACCAAATTCATATGTATTCATCCCCTATGTTGATTTTAACTTGGCCTTTAACACCATAACCCCCTTCAAATTGTTCGATAAACTCACTGAACTGAACATCAACACTTCAATGTGCCACTGCATTCTGGACTTCCTGCTTGACAGATGTCAGGTTGTCAAGGTAAACAAACTGACATCATGTCCCCCCCCCCCCCCCCGTCACTAATCACGGGCACTCCGCAAGGCTGTGTTCTCTTCCCTCCCTTGCTTTTTCCCACTCTTCACCAATAACTTTGTATCTCTTGATAACTCCATTAAAATACTGAAATATGTCAATGACCCCACAATTATTGGACTCATTCCAAACAAAAACGAGGAAAACTACCACCATGAAGTTGGTAGAGCAGTCGAGTGGTGCTTTGCCAACAATCTTCTGCTCAATGCCCCAAAAACCAAATAAATAATAATTGACCTCAGATGTAATAAAAAAGCCGCAAAACTCCTGTCGACGTCGATGGCCAAACAATAGACATTACGGACCACCACCACCGATACTTTAAAATGGGACATCAACACAGAGGACGTAATCAAGAAAGCGCAACACCGAATGTATTTTGGACATCAACTCAAAAAGTTTAGCGTGAATCGCCGGCTGCTGATCCAGTTCTACACCGCGATAATGGAGAGCATTCTGACATCACCATTTACAGTATAGTATGGAAGCACTGATGCACATACAAAGAAAAGACTGGAAAAGATAATCATCAACTCGGCAAAAAAATAGCCAGCTGTGAACTCCGCTCCATTGCCAATTTGCACTAAAAATGGTCCATCAAACGAGCAAGAAAGATCATTGAAGACCTGCACTCTCACCCCGCATGTCATCTCTTTCAACTTCTCCTTTCCAGAAAACGTTGCAGATCACTTACCACCGGACCAACGCGCTTTAAAAACAGCTTCTTCTCAACAGCAGTAAGAACTCTGAACACTCAGAAACCTCTTTTTGCACTTAATCGAAGAAAACCGAGCACTTAATGTTCAGCTATATTGACACACACCGTCTCCTGTATATCGTATGTGCAATCTGTCTCCGCTTTGCTTTGTTTTAAGTCCTGTAAAATAATGTATGATTGTCGATTGCTGCAATGTGCCAAAGCAAATTCACATCAACCGAGGTTGTCTGGCAATAAAAATCTTGAATCTTGAATCTTGGTGGACGTTAAAGATCTCACAGTGTCCATGAAGAGTAGGTTGAGCAATCGCTGGCATACTGGCCAAATAACAAATTCCTGTTTCAATCTACAGTGGGCGCTGCATCAGCAACACAGCTGCACCACCTGTCGATGAAGCTACTTGCAGCCATGCCCTGCAGATGAAAGAAGAAGCCTTCCAGACAGTAGTCAGAGCAGGAATTCGAGCCGAGTAACAATTATATGTTTAGTTGGATCCATTTTCACCGGAACTCAGATCCAGACATATTCAACTCTTTTCAACTTTCTTCAAGATATTTCTGGACTATACTACCAGCCCTGGTCATACGTTTCTACTGAACAGTCATATTCCTCAATAGCCTTACTGTCTTGTTCACAGAAAGAGTGTGATCATAATCACCGTAAAAAGATCAGAAAGTGCTGACGTTTTGGGCTTTACTCTTTGTTGGATCAAAGAGAGAGGTGTGCTACAGGTGAGCAATACCTATTGGACAGAGCTCTCAAAAGTGAATAAGCCTCTATCCAACAGGTATTACTCACCTGTAACACATTAATGGTGAGGTCATCGGTGAAGTCACCCACCCGATATCAACCACTGCCCATTTTACATCTCTCTCTCCCTTGCTCTAACTTGGGGGTAAAGCCGGAAACGTCAGCACTTGGTGATCTTTTTATGGCAGATAACCTTAAGCATGTTTTGGCATGGTTTTCTTGTCTTGTTCTGCCAAAGCAGACCACTAGTTCTTTGCTGGAACTTGCAACGATTTTTGTTGTCATACTCACCTTGTTTGAACTTAAGAACACGACTTTTTGGGTTGTAATCCAAGCCAGACTGTGCCGAGCCATCTCGCGTGCTGCACCGAACCCTGGTGTTCTTCTTAAGGTCCCCGGTTCGAACTACGTGGAGTGTGATAGTGGCCATGCCTTCTTGCGAGGAAGGTTCAAGCACCTGATAAATGGCCTGCTCAAACTGAAGAGTTGGGGCTGTGGATGGCAAGGAGGTCCTCAAAAATCAACCATTTTATTATTCCGGTATTCAAAGAAAATAACATAAAACCACTTCCACAAAAATGCCTCACTCACCATCCTCTTTGTTTGTGATGGTAACAATGGTCTTCCCAAGAGACCCTACCCTGGCACCAGCCACATCTCCACTCATAGGCTGACCTAATACAAGATGGAACTCCTCTTCGGCTTCCAATGTTGTATCATCGATCACGTGTACTGTGCAATTCTTCACCTGTTCCACAAGACATCAGTCTTCTCATAACATTTTAAGTTGGTGGAACTTTCTTATTTTCATTTTTTCCAAATCAGAATGAAGCGTTCACTGCAAGAATAGGAAGTAAAAATAATAATACAAGCAGTTTTAAAGCATGGAAACATCAAACCTTTTCCCCAGGCTGGAATGTGACAGTTGAGGCATCTGTGTCCGGCCGCTCTGTATAATCTTCCCTCGGAATAGCTGATCCCTGGCGAGTGTAACAGCGAACTGTGGTTTCACTGCTTAAATCACCACTCCTCAACACGAGCACAGTGAGAACGCCTTTGGTTTCTTCAACCTCATATTTTGCCTTCTCAAACTGCATGCTGGGAACTTTGGGTAAAGGTTAAAGATGCAAGTAAGCAAGACCTCTTGCAATGTTATCAGTGTTGTATCTTAAAACAGTACTCAACAATGCTTTAATGTTATGAACAAGGAGAAAATAGGCCTCATCGTGGCATCATTAAGTCTTCACTCACCATCTTGATACGAATCATCGATTATGACGGTGGACTGTGATGGTTCAGCCAGCTCGACACCCTGCGCTGTATTTAAAAACATAACAAATGTCTCGTTCCCCTCCAACGCAGGACGCTGGGCATCATCCAGAATAGTCAGCGGGCAAGTCTGCCAGGATATTAGGTCAATAAGATAACAAGGACGTATGCTTTAAATGGTATGGATGAGATTCATTTTGCATGAGTTATTTCATGTCTTACAGCCTCCATTTTTCCAGAAGAAAAGACCACCCGCTTTGAGCTGGCCACATAGTCCATTCCTGGTGTGGCAGATGCCGGTTGGGATGGTCGTGTGGCACACCACACCGACGCTTCAACAGACAGGTCTGAACCTTGACGCACCAATGGGATTTGCACAGTGCCTATGAGAAACAGAACATGACTGTAAATGCCCCCCAAAGTAAATGCCCCCTCAAAAAATAACATTCCTGTGATTTGCACAAAGCATTGGCCTTACATTTCATTGGACGGCTAGTTACATCAGCTGCACTACCCATGTTGAATTCTGTACCTGTGTCGATTGGAACAAGTCACTTAAAGAAGAATGTACAGTCGAGTTTATTGCATAATCGAGTCCCTTTATAAATACTAGTGTGGGCCCGTACGTGCGTGCCCGTACGTGCAAAAAGAAAAAGAAAAAAAAAAGAAGAATTGTGACGTCAATTGTGACGTCATAGCACCGTGTCCTGTCATTGATTTGGTAATTAAATGGCCATAACTTGGGAACCACTTATCTGATTAATATCAAACCTTGAAAAGGCACATCCACCGGACCCCAGCAATATACCTGGCAAGTTTCAATTAGATTGTACCAGTGGTTGTGAAGAAACAGCAGTCACAGACAGACAGACAGACACAGAGATTGCTGGAATTATAGATAGACTAGTGCGGGCCAGTAAGTGCGTGCCCGTAGGTGCGGGCCCGTAGGTGCGTGCCCGTACGCGGAAAAAATTATTTTTTTTAATTGTGACGTCTATATTGATGTCATAGCACCGTGTCCTGTCATTGGTTGGCAAATAAATGGGCGTAACTTGGGAACCGCTTGTCCGATTAATATCAAACCTTGAAAAGGCACATACTCAGGTCCCCAGCGATATACCTGGCAAGTTTCAATTAGATCGGACCAGTGGTTGTCGAGAAACGGCAGTCGCAGACAAACACACATCCAGACAGACAGACACACAGAGATTGCTGGAATTATTATAGATAGAAGATGAAAGAAGTAATTAATTAAGCAAGAAGGAAAAGAGATACTGTACTTGTTATAGAATGATGGGTCAGTCATCCCTCAAATTCTGTCACCCCACCGACACAATAGACTTCAGACCATTTACAACCTTAATTAATGTCACATTATTCTACACTAGCAGAGTATAGGCTCTATGGGCGATCTTGTTCTCAGTGTGCAACGCGTTCTTCTGACGCATATTTATTTGGGTGGTGTATAAGCAACTGACAGCTCTGTATAGGCAAAAAATAATAATAAGTTACCCAGGTTATGTGCATGAAGAAAAAGACATACCGATTCCTTATAATTCAAAACACCTCACAGCTCTGGGAAACGTGGGGACAGAAATAATGTACTGTAAATGGTGGGGACTTGTAATACCCTCCCCCACCTGGAGGTGGCGCTACACGATGCACATTTTCAGAGAATTTGCGGCTCGGGACAGTAAAAGTCCAGGTAAAGAATGATGACATAATTTTGCAGTTATAAAATTTAAATGTGGACACGGTGAATTAGCATGCATGATGGGAAGAGTTGTGAAGTTGGACAAATTTCTATTTATAGCCCTCAGATCAAAGGGACGTACACGGCCATAAGTGTGACAGAAGACACAGGACAGAATAGCCAATTATATAACAGCGCGGTGTCGCCGCACTGCAATAACCACTTCTGTCACCAAAAAGGAGGAAGAAATCACCACCACAAGAAGTTTTAAAAACACTTCTGGTGAAAAACAATGAAGAACGAGAGTTACAACGCTGCGCGTCAACAACAAACAGAACAGGAAGATTATCACATCCTGCTCAGAAAATCAACTTCCCGTGTAACACAGAAAACGATTCAGCACAAAAACGTCGCTCTTCCGCATTAACCCCGCCCACAATTCACCCAGCAATCTCCGCACACAATCCACCCGGCAATCTCCGCCCACAATCCACCCGGCAATCTCCGCCCACAATCCACCCAGCAATCTCCGCCCACAATCCACCCGGCAATCTCCGCCCACAATCCACCCGGCAATCTCCGCCCACAATCCACCCGGCAATCTCCACCCACAATCCACCCGGCAATCTCCGCCCACAATACACCCGGCAATCTCCACCCACAATCCACCCGGCAATTTCCGCCCACAATCCACCCGGCAATCTCCGCCCACAATCCACCCGGCAATCTCCGCCCACAATCCACCCAGCAATCTCCGCCCACAATCCACCCGGCAATCTCCGCCCACAATCCACCCGGCAATCTCCGCCCACAATCCACCCGGCAATCTCCGCCCACAATCCACCCGGCAATCTCCGCCCACAATCCACCCGGCAATCTCCGCCCACAATTCACCCGGCAATCTCCGCCCACAATCCACCCGGCAATCTCCGCCCACAATCCACCCGGCAATCTCCGCCCACAATCCACCCGGCAATCTCCGCCCACAATCCACCCGGCAATCTCCGCCCACAATCCACCCGGCAATCTCCGCCCACAATCCACCCGGCAATCTCCGCCCACAATCCACCCAGCAATCTCCGCCCACAATCCACCCGGCAATCTCCGCCCACAATCCACCCGGCAATCTCCGCCCACAATCCACCCGGCAATCTCCGCCCACAATTCACCCAGCAATCTCCGCCCACAATCCACCCGGCAATCTCCGTCCACAATCCACCCGGCAATCTCCGCCCACAATCCACCCGGCAATCTCCGTCCACAATCCACCCGGCAATCTCCGCCCACAATTCACCCGGCAATCTCCGCCCACAATCCACCCGGCAATCTCCGCCCACAATCCACCCGGCAATCTCCGCCCACAATCCACCCGGCAATCTCCGCCCACAATCCACCCGGCAATCTCCGCCCACAATCCACCCGGCAATCTCCGCCCACAATTCACCCGGCAATCTCCGCCCACAATCCACCCGGCAATCTCCGCCCACAATCCACCCGGCAATCTCCGCCCACAATCCACCCGGCAATCTCCGCCCACAATCCACCCGGCAATCTCCGCCCACATCACACCCAACAATAAGTGTGACAGAAGACACAGGACAGAATAGCCAATTATATAACAGTGCGATGTCGCCGCGCTGTAAAAACACCCTATAAAATGGCCAAAAAAAAACAACACATGCAAGACAATCTTACAGCACTAAATGAGATTTTTGTGGGAGAGAGTTGTGAAAAAGGGGAAAGTAAGGAGAATTGAAAATGGGAGCAAACAACAGAGGGAGTAGGAGGGTGTTTGGATGTGGTGAATGCAATCACGAGGAAAATGCATGCATAGATCTGCACACAGACACTAATAAATTCTTATATACAGTAGGTGCCTGCCAACTAACCAAGCCTCCTGCAGTTATGTACTGATAAAGTAAGGGATGTGTTTATGAAGTGGATAAGCATATGCACCATTCAACGACAGTACAGCACACAATATTGCTTTTGGTTGTGCTGAATATTTCTTAAATTTGTTCTTGGATTTAGAAATTTAGTTTCAGACACAGAACCATCTTCAGACAAAGACCAGTGTCATTCTAAAATATAGAACTGTCTTCTTTCCCTATTTGAATATCTTTGGTACAAGACAATTGAGATATTGTTTTGAAAACAAGAATAGTATGATCAGTTTTTTTGAGCTCGAGCTCGAGCATGAGCATGCCGCGTGACATGAAGATAAAGGTCCCATGAAGATAAAGGTCTCAGTTAAAGGTCCCATGACACCCAAAGGTACTGAAATTTCATATATATATATATATATATATATATATATATATATATATATATATATATATATATATATATATATATATATATATATATATATATATATATATATATATATATATATACGTCCTATAGGAGTTTTTCATCGTGATTTCAGATCTGACAATGTTTTTTCACAATACTCATTCTGTAAAGTGTAAAATGCATAATTAAAAAAAACAAACCTCTTCGGGAACGCCCCTAAAAATTCTCCTGAAAGGGGCGTAACCCACATGACGTCAACTGCAGGATTACAAAGGCTGCACGTAAATGACTCGGGTTGGTGGTCTACGTAATTCTATTGGCTTTCTGTGCGTTTCCACATTCGATTGGTCGACTCAATCGCTTCGTTCATTTCTGCTTTAAAAAAAAAATCGAACATTTGGTTTTGAATAATGGATGACATGGACTTTGATTTGCCTGGTAGTGACAGTGAGTGTGAGAGAAATGAAGGATTTTGGTCTGAATCACATGGAGAATTGTCGGATAACGTAGTCGCGGGAGGTGAAGTTCAGGCAGCTGGAAATGAAATACGGCCTTACCAGTTCGAGCCCGAAGCAGGACAAGCAGAGGAAAATGGCGATGAAATTCCCAGCATTCATGATGATCCGGAGGACATCGAAGGAAGTCTTGTCAATAACAACTGGTAAGACAAAATCCTATTCGTAATTCAATAATGTAAATTCGACTTGCATACTGCTCGATATCAGAAATATTTTAGTGAGGTGACGTGACCAGCACAGCTTAGCGGGCATGTTGCACCACGGCGAATGAATCGCAATCAAGGCCGGAGCATGTCATCGGCCGTATCTCTCCGCACATAAAACGAAGCAATCTCGCTGTCCGGATACGATGAAAACTTGTGTGCAGAACACACCTTGGGACACAATTGTCTCGAGTAGTCCGATAAATCTGACGTTCTGTTGCATTTTTATTTATTTTATTCCTACTGTCGTCATGTATCACCAGTAGAAAACAATGAAGAAAAGAGAATAATAAAAGAAAGCTACAGCACGTCACATTTATCGGCCTAGTCGGACGGACGACGGATTTATCGGCCTAGTCGGACGGACGACGGATTTATCGGCCTAGTCGGACGGACGACGGATTTATCGGCCTAGTCGGACGGACGACGGATTTATCGGCCTAGTCGGACGGACGACGGATTTATCGGCCTAGTCGGACGGACGACGGATTTATCGGCCTAGTCTAGAATCTAGAGATCTCGAGTGAATCCACTCTGTGTGAGTTTCTGCATGTGACGTCAACGCTGCGGTTCGCTGAAGTCAACTTTTTTAAGGGGCGGGGCGTAGCAAGTTGTGCAAAGCACCAGAAATGTTCAAAATATTGGTCTAATTATCCCATTTTTTATTTAAAAAAAAAAAAACATGGGTGATTTCTTCACTAGGAAGGTCAAGTTAATATATAAATAACCAGAAAGTTTTGGGTGTCGTGGGACCTTTAAGCATGGTGTGTTTGTGGTGTGTGTATGTATGTCTGTAATAATAAATGTGTGTGTGCGTGCATGCGTGCATGCGTGCGTGCGTGCGTGTTTCCTCCATAACTCCAAAACCATGAAACCTCGTGGCCCAAAACTTTGCATGCATAGTAAGGGAACTCCAAGCTGGTGCTTGAATGAAAACTGAGTGTTTGGGTTAATTGAAACACCCCTTTTGAAGATAATTTAGGGGATGCTCATCACAAAAAAAAAACACAAAATAAGCCTTACCAAGATGGCCATGCACCATGTTGGTCAGCACTCTGTCAGCTTTCTGCGGTCTTAAGCTGCTATTTTGTTTGGCCTGCTCAACAATGCCTTGAATTGGAACAGGTGACAACGGTTTCTTAACGAAAAAGTGCTCAATTTTGTGTTACCACTTTCCTCACTCATATTAGCGAATGCCTATTCATCATAGTTATGAATCACTGTGTACATTGCTTTTGTAAGTGCTATCATTTCCAAATGAGGAGCTTGCAGCGATTTCATGCATTGTATGATGTCATTATGCACGATGGACTGTCACCGACTAATTGAAGTATATAATCGAAATATAATTTCGGATTTGAGGATCGGATCTTGTGGATTTTGGAAATAAGGATTAACATTTAAATAATCATATAAATACAATAGATACGGTGTAAATTAAACAAAACCACAAGTTTTACTTTTTACATTTATTCCAAAATAGCGAGGTGGGTGAGAGTAAACATATTGTTGTAGATTCGACGGTACTTAACAGCACCGCCGTCTCAGGGGTTATAACGCCGGCTAGTTCAGCACAGGTCTCGGGTCACGTGCCTCAGATCACGATACCAAAGTACACCTGGGCCGTACCAGTTGGCGATATAGACCCCGGCTACGGACTGGGTTTGTCAGAGACAGAGCGAAGTCTGCCAGTCCGTAGCCCGTTTTGGTTTTATATACAAATCGAGCAGATTGTTCCTCGGCGCGGCACAAATAAATTCAAGGCAGCAACTTTCATATGAATCAGCCAGATTTATTGGGGACACCTCGGGGAAACACAACACAAACAAAGCATTCACGAACGTTATCATTCATCTATAACCCGCTCTTAATTAGGGAGCTACGGATACGGGTTTCGAAGGGAGCCCTAGCAAAATAAACCTTCGGCCTGAACAACATGAAGACAAGACACAGAGTACTTGGTGATGCCTCATGGATGAGAGGAAAAGTGTCGAAGGCATGAATGCGGCACGTGAAAAGCCGATGTCAATGGATTTGAGTGCCCAAGCTCGAGCATGCCGCGTGGCAAGATGGCGGCGACGGCCTCCTTTTTGTCGGCACCGCTCACGCACCAGCCTCAGCGCGTCCAGCCCCCGTAAGGTCATCGGCACAAGAGAGAAAGATCTATGGTGTGTTCCAGCTGACTTCTCACAAGGTCCAGTATGCGAATCCAGGCCTGGCCAGTACACCAGACTAGGCCAAATCTGGGTGTTGGACTCTGCAGGTGGATCGATGAGATCAAAAGACGTGTCGAGCCGTGCAGGGAGTCAGGACAGAGGCCCGTGGCTGGACTCAGGATGAACCTGTGGATCACTCTAAGGCTGGATCCATGGCCGAGGAGGAACAGCCGGCCAAGCCACTCTTCACAAAGCAGATCGCGGACAGACCTCAGGCAGTTCCTCTTGCCTTTTGGGGCGGGCCTTTCTCACGAAGCAGATCGCAGACTCACACAGCAGCCAGTTCCTCTTGCCTTTTTGGGGCGGGTCTTATGGTCCGCCTCCGGGGATCCGTGATTGCAGCAGCCCTCCGCCAATGGGTCGCCAGCACGCCTTGTCGACTGACTCTCAGGGCGCTGGGTGGGGGATGGTTAAGAGGGGGGCAGGAAGAAGAAGACGCCTCTCGGTACACCACCACTGTATGAACAATGGACAGCCGACTACACCTCCCGACACACATGTAACGTCGGATTACCAAACAACCTGGCTAAACATGCATTTAAGGGGGGATCTGGCCTAATCCTATATTTAATAACCCATTAAGGGCCCGTTTCCGCAACAATATTACGTACTGTTCTTATGGTACTGTTCTCTTCCATAAATAGAAAACGCAAGACAGTTTGGAAATGATGATAATGATGATGCTGTGGGAGGGGAAGGGTGGAGGTTGGAAATAATTGGATGTAGAACTTGTGATAGATGTTGGATCATCGGGAGCGCGGCGATGTCGCCTACTGCATTGCCACAAAGAACAATGGCAAAACGATCCTGCTTGGACAGGAAGGTACGTAATGGCATCCTTTTCCAAAATAATCCCATATTTTCGGTGTTAAAAACCTTCTCCGGCATTAATCACTTCCTTCACCTTGGTTAGTTCCATGAGCCATGGTTGAACTGCAGCCTTCAGCCTCGGGTGTCTCGTGATAACAATAGTAAATCCACAATGGGTTCTCCTGTACACCAGTCCACTCAAAGGCATTTTTTCTGTTTGGTCATCGATCCAAACATCAAGCGCTTTGCCCATCCTTTCAATGTGAGGATCACGGGACTGGAATGAGACTTTTGGGCCTTACCGGCAGGAATTCAAGCCTGGTGTTGGCTTAGTGGTTTGGGTTGTGGGCTTTGGATCTTAGGGTCCTGAGTTCAATCCCTATCAGCCACTGAATTAACAACAGGTGGGGTTGACTTAGCCTGTCATCCTTCCGAGGTCAGTGAAACAGGTACCATTGAACTGGTAATAGGGGCATTGCATCAGTGGTGCCCCCATACTCGGCAGCAGTGGCGATGCACCGTTGATCAAAGCCAGTTGAAAGCATGAAATCATGCCACCACAAGAAGTGAAAGCATTAAAAAAAAAGTAGAAGCAGGAACCCTTGCATGGATGTTTGACTCACATTTACACACAGTTGATTCATTGGTCTGGTAATGGTGGCCCACAGACACCACACTTTCACTTCTTGCTGATGTATCTAACAACTGGATCTAACAACTCAAAGAAAGGAGGAGACACCAATGATTCTAAATGCCTTGGCTTCTACAGCATGAAGCCGAGAAACGTGAGAGCAGGAGCACCAGCCCAGAGGGGAGAGCAGTACTCCATCAGGCTGCGGACGAAAGTTTTGCATGTGGTCAGGAACTCAGGTGTGCCAAGGAAAGACTTTGCCTGACAGAAGATGCAGTCAGCGACTGTCTTTGGAGGCCAGCTTGGAAATTTGGCTTTCCCAAGAAAGATCATGGGAGATAGTGAGACCCAGAAGCTTGAATAAAAGGACTTCTTCAAGAGGCTTGTTGAGAAAGTAAAAGGGGGGGGGGGTGGTTCTAGACGATACTTTCAGAGAGACGTAGTGAGGGTGTGAGATTTGTCAGGATTGAAAGATATATTCCAAGTGTTTGACCAGCTTGTGATTTTATCCATATCTTCAGAGAGTGAAGTGGAGGCCGCCTGCCAATCAGAGGGATGGGAGATGGTATGGCAGAGGGTGGAGTCATCAGCAAAGAGATAAAATGGATTTTCCAGGGAACCTGAGAGATCAATTTGGGAAACCAGAAAAAGCACAGCGCCAAGAACACTGCCTTGAAAAACTCCAGCCTGGATGGGAAGAGGAGATGAGAGAATTCCATCAAGAGCCACGCGTTGACTGTGATGGAAGAGGAAGTCCGTGAGCCATAAGTATAGATTGCCTTGAATGCCATAAGAAGAGAGTTTGGTGAGCAGTGCGGGATGCCAGACCATATCGAAAGCACGCGATATGTCTCGGGATATGGCTCTGATCTCATGTTTAGCATTGAGGACCTCCATCTATTGTTGGGAAAGCAGAAGCAGCATATCCAAGTAAAGGTAGAGTGACCTGGTCTGATCCTCATTGATGATCGGAAATCAAGCCATTGGAGAAGAAGGATTTGATGTCAGAAGCGATGATGGATTCCATAACCTTGCTGATGATTGAGAGCAGGTTGATTGGTCTGTAGTTGCAGGGATCTTTTTTTCTGCAGAGCAGTTTTTTTTTGTTCAAGTCACTTGAGTTCCCATTGGTTATTTTAATATTCAGTGTTACAGATTTGTATCGCTGCTTGCATCCATATGACAGATCTCCTTACATTGGTAAAAAAAAAATCACAATATATTGTAATGGTCGTGGATCTTCAAGACCATTGCACCACCAGGCCAGTAGGGAACGAGGTCTCCGTGTCCAATCAGGTAAGTTGGGCACAAATCAGCATCTCAGATACACAACCACAGGGAATTTGCTTGATAGAATTGGCCAAGTGAGCCATCAAACAATTCCCTTATGGAGGCGCTTTTAATGCTTGGACCCAACCTGCCCATCTGAGGGGTTAACCTTCCAAATAGTTATGCCATGGAGCCTCACAGACAATGACCACACACAAGTTCTCATTAACAAATGGGATTTATTGCATCGAATTGGGTGGGGAAGAAGAAAATGACACGGATACAAGCAGCTATAGAAATCTGAAACACTGAATATTGAAATAACCCATGGGAACTCAAGCGACTTGAACAAATAGCTTAGCCTCTCAATTCAGGAACACATGGGACAGAGAAAGAGTAGATGAGACAGGGATGAGAGAAAATCTGTTCTCTGCACTAAGCTTAAACACACGGGGTGAGTCGCTGCTCCACACAGATTGCCCTCGTTCCCACTGCATGCCCCAACCTATGCCTCACGACCCACAACTTTGAGCACAGCATGACCCCAGTATGAGTAGAAACCATGAAACCGGCAGCATGGAGGCGAGCAGACAGGAACCACGGAGCAGGCAAGTGCACAGTGGCGCAGGCAGGAACCACACGAGTGATAAAACGAAGGCGACCACGAAGGTGATGACAAAGTCGATGAGAGTGAGCAGGTGACCAGACAACAAAATCTCAACCAATGAGAGAGCTAGTCCAGCGTCCTGGCTTTTATTAAGTCCCGCGGGGTGGATTGGACCATCGCGGTGCGTACCCATTGATCGACGTGACCATGAGGTTCGGCTCAGTGGCCGGAGCTAATTGATGTACAAGCCGAGGATTTTCCACATCACATGCGGCCCATGGTCCAGGTGTGTGACAGATCTCCTTACATTGCTGAGTACCCAGCATGTAGCGAGCTTTTGTACAGTTTTCTTTTGCTACTAATAGTACAAAATTATATGAGGGAAGATGTATGACGAGGAACATGTCAGAATGTAAGGGGGGTTGGAGGGGGAGAATGGGGCTTCGACACAAACACTCAGGCAGGAGAGGACAACAGCTATCCAAACACTTTGCTCGACACTATATTTGTAATTCCATCAGGCTTAGGCTACCTTACACTATGTAATAACTATTTTACTCCATCCCCCATTTAACGCCGATACCAGATCCGAAACAATATGATAATAATAATAATAATAATAATAATAATAATAATAATAATAATGATAATAATATTAGTTCTCTTACAAGGAACTTCAATGCAAGAGGATGCCATTCGGGCCATCATACCTACATAATGGTTGTTAACCTCCAGTTGTTTGTCCATATTCTGTCTTTTTTCATGCTGAGCATCAAGCAAGGAAGCAGCACGTACCATTATAAAAGTCTTTGGCATACGACTTGGCCAGGGTTCAAATCGCTGACCTCCCTGTCTCAGAGCGGATGCTCCAACCATTTAACAACTGAGTCTGGTGAACATTTTGCCGAAGTTCACACATTCCTGACCATTGGTGGTTCAGTAACAGCCATACCACATGACAGTAATAAGTCCCAGTCACTCTTCACTCATCATCATCATCATCATCATCATCATCAGGTTATTTAGTTTATTAGTGAACTAATCACAGTTGATCACTCCTAGGCCATGTACTCATCCCACGTGAATAACCAGCTTAATTGGGACTTAAGGCGTCCAGGGAAAGCGTCATTGTGACACCAGAACCGGAACCGGAACCAGAATAAAACATGCACCTTGTTATTGGGGGAAAAAAAGTGGGGTCAATGTTTTAAAAACTCTTCATTTTTGTGAATTGCAGACATGGGTGACGCAACATTTTTGTCAGTGATACCACAGGGCGGAATGTCCATTGTATGTCATCCCCGCACACTTTCTGTTCACATTATTGAAGTGAAATTGAATTTCGAAAGTCCCAGCCAGCTTCGAGATACAGTTGGGAGAATTGATACAGTTTGGAAATTGATGCAGTTCAGAAATTTAGAGTGTGGGAAGAAAAGCAAACAAACAAACAAACAAACAAACAAAAACACCTATGTGGTGGTTTAGTACTCTTCAGGGTCTAAGAAACTGTGGTACCATTAAAAATTGGGGGCACTATTTGTAGAAACAAACCCTGAAACAGATGCAAGCCTTCCCCTATCCTATATGTGGAGGATTGCTGTGTTTAATTCATGATCAGAAAATAATGTTCGCTTACGTTAAAGAGGGACTGGCAGGATGGCCTAGAAGTGCACGCAATCACTTCCAATCTGAATAGCCTGGGTGTGAATCTTGGCCCAGCTATAAACCGTCATCCTGGTGTTTCACAGCAGGGTGATTCATCAATGTGTGCACCATCCCTTGGAGGGACGTTAAACTGGGTGTCCTGTCTGCCGGCATTAGTTGGTAGATGTTAAAGACCTCAAGGTGCCCTTCGTGAATAGTAGGCAAGCTATCACCGGAACCTTGACCAAATTCCAAATTCCTGCCCTAATGACAGCTGGGAAGGCAGTGGCAAACCACGCAGTATAACTCTTGCCAAGAAACTGCTTTGGCAGCACTGATGCTCGTAACAGAGTATGGTACATCAGAATCAGAATGTGAAATAGAAAAGAAAAAAAAATGGAAAATCTTCTCTAGATGAGTACCTGCATCCTCACGTACAGTGAAGCTCAACTCAGAGAAAGCCACAACAGAGGCATCATTGGGTCCAGCAATAACTACGCGTGCTTGAGCCAGACGACCAATGTGTGCATCCTCCGAAGGCTGAGCAAGAACCAACTCAAATGCCTCCTCAGGCTCGCTCGTACTGTCATCCACAATGTTTACATCACAAGATGATGACGTCACACCAGGAGGGAATGTAACCCGTGAAGAATCATCATGGGGTCGTGACACAAAATCGGAACCCGAAGCCAGATGGTCATTCCTGCTTCCTCGAGCTGAACTGGACTGCGTGTAGCATATTACAGACACCGTTGCACTGCTGTCACCTGCAAGACAAACAAGGGGGTTTTGTCAATAATTTGTTGAATTAATCATATCTCGTCATTGAGGCATTCTATATCTCATGATGCAATGTAATCCTTTCTTTACCCTGTTAAATCATGGCATGTTATGATTAATGCATTTATTTATTTATTTTACAGTGAACTGAGGCTCTGAGAGGAACTTTCAAGTAAATCATGTGGAGGACAACGACATTTTGAGACATCACTGTACTTTTACATGATTTACATTCATTGACATGAGCAGACAATGAGAAACACAATTGGTATGTGGGTTTCAAACCTGAGTTCCCCTACATCAGCATCACCATCACCAGGGGCACAGGTGGGAACACGAAAAGGCAAGCTTTCATGGCATGCATCACTGTGAAGCCATTTGATAAAAGGAGCATTTATCTTTCTTCTGGTTATCACATCCTATGAGGACCAAGGCTGGAGTACTGTTCTGGCTAATAAGGATGACTTGACATGCTTTTATGTTTCTGGATTAGCTGTTTCTCTATCGCCCTTTTTGGAAGAAAGTTACCTCCAATTGTGAATGCCCTACAACTGGGTAATTGCACCACTTTCTCCTCTACAAGGAAAAACTAACTTTCGTAAAATTAAAAATGATTCATATGATGAGAATAAAAACTAACTTTTGTGAAATTACAACAGCTTCGTGCATGCAACATCAGTGGTATTTTAGGTGTGCTTGCCAGGTGTCGCTGTGTTTTTTGGCTGTGCTATGCATTTTTCATAAATGTTTGCCTTTAAAGCCTCGTAGCAATTAATCAAGCTTTTTTTTTTTCCAATTGTTTGGATTTTTCACATTTCTTGTAAAAAAGGTGGAGTGCCTCATCAACATCTATGCCTCCAAAGCTTGCATTCCAAATTCATAACTTCTGGTCCCCAAACCTCAGGTCTCAGTCACTGACTTCACAATGAAGGATGTAAAGGTAATAAACAACATTTTCATATCTCCGTGTTAACTGCACATCAAAAGGTAGTAAATTATCTCATTTGTTGAATATATTCACCATCAAAGAACCTGTCCTTGTGATTGGGTTAATTCCTCCACTTTTAGGATTTATGACTTGGAACAACAAGCTTCCAGGCAGCCCTATAAGAAATACAATTATATTTAAAGTATTGGGGTTCTCCGCCCTCCCTGAAGGGTGCTTGAGGTGCTGAATGAGGAGTCAGAGCCACTGGGATTATGGGTTTCAAGGATCAAAACTAAGATCCAGGTTTTCAATGACATATTAGATGCTGCTATCTTGTCTGTGCCTGTTTGTGGTGAGGATGTTGATGTCACAGAGAGATTCACTTTCCTTGGCAGTGATATTCATGTCTCTGCTGGCTGAGCCAGAGATCAATAGACATTTGAGTCGGGCCTGGGGAGTCATGCATTCACTGGATCATGGGGTGTGGCGCTGCCGGTACCTGTGCAGAAGGATGAAAGTCTGAGTCTTCAGGTCCTTGGAGGTTCTGGTCTTGCTCTATGGATGTGAGACTTGGATTCTGACCAAGGATCTGAGATGGAGACTTAATTCCTTTGGTACCAGGTCTCCTCGGAGAATCCTTAGCTATCGCTGGTTGGACTTTGTGTCCAACGAGCGGTTGCTGAGAGACTCAAATGAGATTTGTTACCTGCATAGTCTGTGAGCATCAGCTGCCGCTGTATGGACATGTGGCTCATTTTTCTTACGCTGATCCTGCTCACCAGATTCTCTCAGCGAGGGAGCCTCGTGAGTGGAGGAGGCTAATGGGCCAACCACGTGCCTCGTGGTTGCAACAGGTTGATCAACATCTCAAGGAGATGGGGATGGTCCAAGCATCTGCCTGGGGGATGGCCAAACAGAGGCCCCTGAAGTAGCGGCGGAAAGTGGACGCAGTGACGTGCTGCTCCAGCGCATGCTCCTGTACTTAACCTGACCTGACCCTTCCCTAAATCCTCAGACCTATGAATTTTTTTTATCCACTGAAAACATTGCAATGCACCTCGGAATACAACCAACGGTTATCAACTCATTTCGTCCAGCAGTTCAGGAGTGCAGAAAGGTAAAACAAACACACAAACAATATGATACTAAAGTGTGATAATTCCCCCACTTCTATTATGTCTCTGGTTTTGATGCAGATAATTAATTGGCTTGTTTTATTGTGAGTTGTGATGCCCCCTCACAAAGGGAACAGTGCAATACGATACACATTTACAAAGGGGATTTGGAAGTAGTGTAGTATATAGTAGAAAATCGTGCAAATTATGATACAAGCATCAAATTTGGCATTTCTGTTCTGCAGGACTTTCCAATCAAATCTTCCCGATTGGCCATTTTAAAATCCAAGATGGTGGCCATTTGTAAGATGGCCGCCAAGTTAGCCTCCCGAAGTTGACTTTTTGCTTAGAAGTATTTGTAGTTGTCCGATTTGCATGATCTAAGTGTGGATTCCTATGTTTCAAGCCTGCTGGAGTGGATTTTCCTGTTTTTAAAGCCCCCTGACACACACTTTTTCTGATTTTGCACATTTGCTTATGATTTTCATACGTTTGCATGACTTAACATGTATGTAATAGTAGCTACTTATGCATGGGGTGTAGGGGTGTAGTGTTAGAGGCAGTACCACAAGTCTAGTGTTCGTTATCCACAAGTCTAGAAGAGAATTCTCTGCCCTGGCAACTTACCAAGCCCACGAGCAAAATAATGCAGTCATCAAACGTGACGGAGGAGCAATTGGGTTGACAGAAGACCCGACAGCACTTAGTAGGTGGATGGTCGCTGGACCCGAAGTGAGTCGTCTAGTAGCTGGATACGAGGCCATGTCTGGTATGAAAGATGCAACCAACAACAGTAGACACCATGAGCAGACACTGAGTGCCCAGAAATCTTTCTTTGAAAAGGTGAAAGCACTCTCTGCAGTAATGCAGGAGATGGGCAACCCATTCCAAGAAGAATCAGCCGACCTACTGGTACTATACATGAAGAACATTGCAGACCCAACTCTAGCCGAAATGGTAGCTACACATAGGAGACTTAGGATAAAGTCCTGAAAGACGACTGTCAGCTGTTCTCACGACAGTTCATCTCATGCCAGAACAGGCAGTGTGACTTGCAAGAATTCTTCAAGCATGAGAATCAGTCACACCCTGCATCTCTCAGTGACAGCGGCAAGCTTCATACATGTCAGAAGTCACAGCTGGCTGAAATTCTTGAAGTTCAAGTGAACATCCCAGACAGAAAACCAAGGGGAGATGCAGTCATCATTGATGGCTCAACACTTATCAATGCCCTACCTCCACGCACTTCAAAGGTATTTGATGACTATGCTAAAGAAGACATCATCCCAAAGGTGGAATCCTATGGTGCCAGGTACGAGAGAGTGGACGTAGTGTTTGATGTGTACAAGAAGTCAAGTCTGAAGTCCGAGGCAAGGTCAAAAAGGGGGCAAGGAATCAGAAGAAGAGTGACAGGAACCAGTAAGAACCCAAGTAACTGGAGAAGCTTTCTACGAGATGACAGCAACAAGACTGAGCCGTTTCACTTCCTTGCGGAAAAGATGTGTGAAGCACAGATGACAAGCACAGTCATTGTCACAAAAGGAGAAGATGCCATGAGCAACACAAGGAAGTCACTGGATGCTGTGTCTCCATGTTGTCATGAAGAAGCTGACACTCGAATATTTGTACACGCCAGGGATACAACGACGGATGGTAGCAAGTCCATTTTCATTAAGGCTAATGACGTACTAGTCATAGCAATATCTGCACTGCCATCCTTACAGGAACTTGGTCTTGAGAACATGTGGATTGCCTTTGGCCAAGGAGCCAAGGCGCAATGGATTCCAGTCCATGAGGTAGTTTCTGCAATAGGGCCTGAGAAAGCCAGAGGGATCCCATACTTCATGCGTTCACTGGATGTGACGTCATGTCTGCCTTCCGTGGAAAAGGGAAGAAAACTGTATGGCAGACTTGGAACGTCTTTGATGATGTTTCTGAAACATTCACCAATCTCAGCCAGCATCCAACATTGATTCGTGATCTTGACCTGCAGAGGCTGGAGAGATTCGTTGTCCTCATGTATGACAGATCAAGCGCAGCCACTGGTGTGGACGGAGCAAGACTGGATCTCTTTGCCAGCAAGCAGAGGCCATACAACTCAATTCCACCAACACAGGCAGCCCTCAGAGAACATGCAAAGCGTGTAGCCTTTCAGGCTGGGATCATCTGGGGCCAGGCAACCATCTCCAGTCCAGACACGAGCAGTCCCGCTGAATGGGGATAGACACAGAAAGGAGAGACGTGGCAGATATGTTGGACAACACTACCCCTTATTGCAGCCAGCTGTCAGGAACTGACCAAGTGTTCCTGTAAGAAGGGTTGCAACCGGAGATGCAAGTACTTTCAGTCAGGGCTCCCCTGCACAGCACTCTGCAGCTGCATATGTGGACAGTAGCAGCTGGAGGAACATTCGCATGGTATGCATAACTTTGAACATTTACTAGCCAGGGCCCGGTTGCAAAAAGGCCTTAGCTTCATATGATAATCATTAAAGTGGTGCAAAATCAGAAAAAGTGTGTCAGGGGGCTTTATAAACAGGAAAATCCACTCCAGCAGGCTTGAAAACATAGGAATCCACACCTAGATCATGCAAATCGGACAACTACAAATACTTCTAAGCAAAAAGTCAACTTCGGGAGGCTAACTTGGCGGCCATCTTGAAAAATGGCCGCCATCTTGGATTTTCAAATGGCCAATCAGGCAGATTTGATTAGAATCCCCTGGAGAACAAATGTGCCAAATTTGATGCTTATATCATCATTTGCACGATTCCTCTCAAAAATTGCTGTTATCTGCCCCACTAAAGAGGGAAACGGGGGGGGGGGGTGGAAAAGGAAAACAGGAAAGGGAGAGAGGAAAAGGAGGAGGCAGCGAAGGGGGGAGAGCAGAGAAAGAAAGTGAGGAAGGAATGAGGGAAGGAAATGGGCAAGGAAAAGAGATGAGAAAGGAAAAGAAGAAATGAAGGAAAAAGTGGGAAGAAAGAGGAAGAGTGGAGTCACTCATTTGATGAGTATATTAGCCTGTACATTATAGAAACTAAGTTAGTACAAATATATCGTCATGGTCTAGCTGCAGATTAATTATCAGGCCATGGCAATTTCATTATTATCATAGGACAGCAGACAGAGCGAGAGCGAGAGCGAGAGCGAGAGCGAGAGCGAGAGCGAGAGCGAGAGCGAGAGCGAGAGCGAGAGCGAGAGCGAGAGCGAGAAATTGAACATGATGTTAGAGGGGAAGGAGATAAAGCAGGGAAATAGATTTGTCTGGTGATGGTAGTTTGCAGGCAGAGTTAAAAAGGAGGATACAAGTGGGTGCAAATGCATGGAGGAAAGTGGAGAGTTTGATGGTGGTCAGGAAGATATCGAGGAAGTTAAAAGGGAATATCCTGAGGTCATGTGTAATACCAGCATACTGATATGGTCTGGAGATGGTGGCACTGACAGCACAGCAACAACAGAGGCTGAAGTTCTGTGAAAGTAACTAGGGCAGTAGGATTGAGGGAGTGATGAGGGTGGAAAGGAGGATAGACAAACTGAGGGAGCAGATTGGTATGCAGATCAGCATGAGGGCAAGATTTATAAAGAACCGACAGAAGTGGGCGGGAATCTGGTAGGATGAAGGAAGATATACTTCCGAAGAGAGTGATGTGCTGAAAAAGAAAATCGAGGACGGACAAAAGGAGGTGGCCCACAATTTATATGGGAGGGATTGTGTGAAAAGGGATGTCAGAAAGGTGGAGCCTGATGGGAAGTGGAGAGAGATGGCTGGGGATAGAGAATGGTGGAGGAGTGTTGTGAACAGAGCAGAGCAGCAACTCAGTGCCAGTCAGTCTCACCCAAAAGAAGGGATTTTGAGAAAGAACGTGGCAATTTTATTTAGTTTAGCATAATAAACAGGGTGATCCCCAAAATCGGAACACACCTTTAATGTAATATCTTCCATCTTACTGATGGCAACCTGTTGTGTTTTTTTGTTTTTTTTCAGGTGATTGAAGAGTAAACCACAAGACAGACTACGAAAGTTGGTGGATTCTTACCTTTTAGGGATACCATGGACAATTAGGCAAAATACTTATTCTGTGGAGCTTTTTTTTCAAATGGATTCTGACAAGAAGACTCAAATTGAGTGTAAATGTGAGTTTGGAACTTACATTGCACCCTGCAAGTCACGGATATTTGCCTGGGTCAAAAACTTCAGAGAAAGGCATTGTCGCAAATCTCAACAGTAAAAGTGTTGGAGGACCAACATATTTGGGATGTCCTCAAGATGTAAGGTCTCCTAAAAATATTGTTCTTGTTCATGACTCAATGGGCAGAAGCCTGAAGAAATATCTCAGCCGTTGGAGTCAAGAGATTGGAATTTCACCTGAATCAGTGAGATGAACGATCATCCATGATGTGAAACTGTATCCATACAGAATTCAGATTAAACAAAACCTAACTGCAGCCCATATGCAGAAAAGAGGGATGATGTGCTGGTGTTTTGCAGACAAGATTGAAGAAAACCGAACTTCCTTGACAATCTGGTTTTCTGACAAGGCCCATTTTCTTCATTATAGGCATGTCAACTCCAGGAACTGCATATGTTGGAGATTAACCCTCCCCTCCCCCCCTCCCCCAATCTAGTGCTCGAGTGACCTCTCCACTCGGGAAAACGCACCTCCTCGGTCTCAATCAATAAACATGGAATCTTCGGTCCATTCTGGTTTGAGGACAATACTGGCAAGGCATTGACTGTCAAAACAAAACATTACATCCAAGTTCTTGGGAGATTTAGGAGGGCCCTAGGTAGATGCAGGGGCCTTTCCAGAGAGGAACAATAGTTTCAACAGGGTGGAACCACTCCCCATGCACACTTTAAATGATTCACTGAACTGGTTCAACATGCACTTTGGTGAGAGAATCATCAATCGAAGACTTGCTATTGAATGTACCCCACGCTCACTAGACTTCTATCTTCGGGGTTATCTAAAAAAAACAACTTCTATAGAGGAAGGCCCAATTCATTGAAGAATACAAAGCAACAATTATCGATAAAATTTGCTTCATTCCTTCAACGGAATGCATTATAGTGATCAACCATTGTTGTCCCGTAGAATCCAAGTGTGCTTGCAGCTCCATGGCAAACATTTGGAGTACATTATTTAAGCATAGTCGGTCCTGGCCTATTAAAAGAATCTGTGCCCAAATTTCAAATATATGTTCAAACTTCAATAGATTTCTGAAATTCAGTCAAAATCACAGTTACTTTGCAACCCTAGAGATATATGGAGCAAAAAATGCTCTACCTTTACGAAGAATAGTTGCATGAAGTTGTCCATCTCCTTCATTGACACGATACAATTTCCTGTCAAACTGTAGGCCAGAGGCATCCTCTTCATCAGCAATTACCACAACAGTGCTTGTGGTCTCGCCAAAGAGAGCATACGCTGGCATGCTGAGTTCCACAGAGAATTGTTCGAGGCCCTCAAACACTGAGTCATCATTGATACCAATTGTACAAGTCTTGCTGTCCTCTTGCTCCTCAAACTGCACCTGCAAGCCCAAACAATAACAACCTTATAACAGCCAAAGATTATGAAGCTCTTCTTATTCTGCTGGGAAAAACAAAATAAACAGCAACAACAATCTACTATAAATTGATGAGGTGTGTGTGTGTGTGTGTGTGTGTGTGTGTGTGTGTGTGTGTGTGTGTGTGTGTGTGTGTGTGTGTGTGTGTGTGTGTGTGTGTGTGTGTGTGTGTGTGTGTGTGTGTGTGTGTGTGTGTGTGGAGTTATACTGGGGTGTTCTGATGTGGAATGTGAGACACCAAAATTATCGTCATGATCTGCTCGTTGATGAGGCTAATTAACTACAATGAACGCGGAAGAATTCCCAGGTTTTAAATGTACGCCATGTTAAGATGTAGGGAGCAGCTTAACAGGTCCTTCCAAGGCATGGCATTCCAAAATATTTTTTTTAATAATTAACAAAAACAATGATAACATCGTAACAAAGCATATATTAATTAATACTAACAATATGAACACCAATAAAATCCATCCATCCATTGGGACCATACTCTGTGTAGAGCGTTGGTGCTGTCTCAGCAGTCTCCTTGGCTATTGGGCACAATCTTGGACAGGTCGCCACTCCGACACAGTATACCAGCATGCTGGCACTCGTTTTGCAGTCCTCGGAAGGATGACAGGTCGAGTTAACCCCACCTGGTATTAATTCAACAGCTGAATTGGGTTTGAACTCAGGACCCTCAGATCCCAAGCCCACCACCCTAACCATTAAGCCAACACCAGGAATACACCTAATAACAATAATAATAATAGCGAACGTATATAATGAACATCAGCAAACCCCCAGGATTATAAAACTGTAAATTTGGAAGGAGATGGGTTTGGGGTTGGGGTCAAAAAGATTATGGTTTTGGATGGGGGGGGGGTATCTGAGATGGAAGAGAACAGCTGTCTTGAAGACTTCGAGGGATGAATGACATTGAAGAGCATGTGCACATTGGTTCCACAGGCAGGAAAAAAAAAGAGACTTGGAGGAAGATGTAACAACAACCCAATGTCTTCTAATTTGCCAGGTGCTGATGATACTACTCAGAAAGCAAAAAGTAAAGAGGACTTCATCAAAACTGCTGCAGAGAGTGAAGAATAAAAGCGAAAAAGCCGGTCTTTATTTAAACTTTAAAAAGTCAAAAAAATTGTTCACTGAGAATATCGCCGTGTTCATATTGGGAGACGATCATGTGGAAATGTTTAAAAGTTTCAACTCCTTGGATTTTAAGATTGAAGTGAGTGGAGAATGTAGAGGAGAAATTAATAGACGGTTAATGTTGGGGAGAACGGCAATGGCAAGATTGACAAATATCTGGTAAAACAAACCAAGAGGACACTGGTGAATGCTCTGGTGTTTGCATTTGAAACGTATGGATGCGAGTCATGGAGCGTAAAAAAGAAAGGAAGGAAAAAGATTGACAGTTTTGAAATGTGATGTTGTAGATGAATGTTTAAAATTCCATGGAAGGACTGCAAGTATAACAAACAAATTAGTGCTTCAAGAAATTAATGAGACAACCAGGTACATGAGAAGCACAGATGATATAATGGAAATTGTCAAGCTTTTGACTCATTGTGTGTTCACAAAGTGAAAGTCTGGAGAAATCAACCATGCTGGGTATGGTTGACAGAAGAAGAGAAAGAGCCAATGTGATCATACATATATTTATTTCCAAGGCAGTCTCACACTTTTACACTATACATGTAGCACTATACATGTCGACATGCTGTCTGACTGTATAATAAGAACAAGACAAATCATATCCCAATACATGCATTGCTGCACAATTTGTGACCAACAAGCATCGTCTGACACGTGAACGTATTGACTATTGCCTAACGATGGCACCGAATTACGATGTAGTTTTGCAGTTGGGAATGAAGATGATTATGACGTTCTCCAACCTACAGCAACACTGTGAAGCCAACATCACATTGTGCTAGATTGCAACCCATAGTGGGCATCTCACAGTGTGAATCAATCCTCATGAATAACAGTTCAAAAATGCCACAAGCAGAGAAAATAGTATCACTACACACAAATTTTGCCCTTATTTCTCCTAAGAGCTTGGTTTGTGGAACCACAATACCCTCATCCTGAGGCTGTTGAAGCCCACTCTTCCCTCCGAGAATTAAGGCAAGCAATGCATTGCCATCTCTTGCTATTCCCCATTCCTTCCACAATCATTTATATCCCCATGAACCCAATCGAACCGAACCCAACCTTATTACTTGCAAGTTACTGTGTTTCTTCCCCTCTTCTCCCTCTGTTTTTTTTTTTCCCCTTGTTCATTCATTCCCTTGCTTACTGCGTCAAACTGTTGCTTCACGATACACCATCAGTTCATTGGCTTTTAACCCTCTGTTACTTCACTCTGCACGAGCCTCGATCTTGTATCACAAATAAATAACGTTAACACACTGTATAAAAGTACAAACCTGCCCAGCGTACTCCACGTAATCTTGAGCACCTGGTTGGGACCCTGGGCCAACTGTTGAAGTAGCTGTGCCTGGCTCTGTGCGGCAAAGTATGATGGCGTACTGGTTGAGATTTCCAGTTCGTTTTATCGCAATGCTCACCATTCCTGCAGTCTCATTAACATGGTACCTGCATCAAGTTCAGAAATAGCATACGTTATTGCAGAAATAACTGCCAAGTCTACAGACATTGTTACTAAACATCTGAACATTACACATACACCAGTGATGTCGAATCGATCACATTACCCAAATTACGTCTATTGTAATAGTCCAGGCCTGCCAATGCTATAATTCTGATGTACCATACTCTGTTACAGAGTGTCAGAGCTGCCAAAGCAGTTTATGAGCAAGGGTTATACTGGGTGGTTTGCCATTGCCTACCCAACGGTAGTTAGGGCAGGAATTTGTAATTTGGTCAGGGTGCCAGCAATTGCTTACCGACTCTTCGTGAAGGACACTGTGGGATCTTTAACATCCACTAACGAATGCCGGCAGACAGGATGTCCAGTTTAACGTCAATCCGAGCGACGGCACACACATTGATGAAGCACCCTGCCTGTGAAACACCGGGATGACTGTTTATAGCTGTGTCGGGATTCAAATCCAGGCGAGACAGCTTAGAGGCGAGTGTGTGTACCTTTCGGGTATCGTCTCAGTCTTTACCGGTGTTAACTGATAAGTGGAGGGGAAGTCAGAAAATAGGGATCATGTTCTTGCTATTTGGGCAATGCGAAGAATATGGTTAGTTTAGAAAAATAACATTGTGAAAGGAGAACGAGGGAGGATTGAAGAGAAAATGGAGACAAGATCAATTGCAGAGGCACGCGGTGATATGAAAAAAGTCAAACTCTCCGACCTCGTGTAAAACTCTTCAATGCAGATTATTTAGCCCTGGAGCTTTATCTTCACTTATAGACACTTCGTTATCATCTGTATTGAAATAAATCAACTTGATTCCTGATAATGTCATTGTTTTTGAGTAAATAACGATCAGCCAGAGCCAGAACACTCAAAAACTCAACACCATTGAAATTTATCAGATTTCTTTAAAATTGAATAAGCCGAGAGATGAAAGACAATACCCTTCATTAGCAAGTGACTTACATTGGTTTTTGGAAGCTAATCAATGACCACTGAATGTAAAAGGTGTTGTCGTTAACCACCGCTTTGCTGTTATCTTTCACCAAGAACTGGAAAGAGTCTCGTGTTGTGTTGCCTGCGTCCCCTCTCAGCACATAGCGTAGAACGCCAAGGTTCACATCCTCTGACAGAACGTGGACATGCAAAGGTAATGTCATGACTCAAGAGAGCTAGTCCACATGACTCTTTACACAGATTCATGTTCTTTCCAATAAAATATGAATGTTTTATTTATTGGATAAAACTATGTAGACACATAATAGGGTGACAGGAAGCAGGTACACATGATAAGTTAGTCAGAGAAAGGAAGATTGCAGGTGGGTTTAGGGATAGGGTGAACATTAGTATACATACAGGGTGTAAAATAAATCAATACCCAATTTTACACTGTTGTAGCAGCTTTATTTATGAACCAATTTTAATGAAACAAAATGTAAATAAATGATCGAGTGTCCATTAGCATGAAGCCAAAAAAAACCTTGATGAACTGGAGGAGAGAATAACCAATGTTCTCACCAACATTCCTGAAAACAAGTTGCGATCAGCAGTAGCAAATGTGCCAATGTGTTGACAGTGCGGGAAATTTATGTCGAGGTTTAAAGAGTTGTGCATAAAACCACAATGGACACTCTTTCATTTACAGTTTGTTTCATTACAATCGGTTCATAAATAAAAATGCGACAACAATATAAAATTGGCTATTGTCTTATCATACACCCTGTATAGGACAACATGAGAAGGCAGAAAACAATGTAAAAGACACTGGAGACATTTAAAACAGTGGCACGTTATCACAGTTGTGATTATTTGAGAATCGTATGTTAAACATAAATCGTCGTGATGAGAAATTCTCTCCACTCGCCACTTTCATTGACATTTGGCATGCCTATATACCTTGTGTAAATGTCTTCACTTTAACCCCAGGCTGAAGTTTATTCTCCAGGAAACCCAGTTTTGGTTGAGAGGTCATTTCATACACTATCTGGTCATCGGATGTGTCTGGATCCACCGTGAGCAAGTCCTTCTTTGTGATGGAATTTGCTGCCTTTTAAAGAAGAAATTTACAATTAATTAGTTTGCTGAAAAATCACTTTTTATTCTATGTTAAGTTCACAACTCATGTCAACACATGTATGGTGAAGCAGGGAGTGGAAAGATAAGCAGGCATGCCATTTCATCGTTTGTTCCTCAATAATCATGAAAAACACAGTTAGCATTGTTGTGATGTTGCTTAAAGGGTTGTTTTTTAAAAAAATTATTCTTTCTTGTGTTCAACGTAAGAAGTGATGCTTTCATATAATGCTTGTAAATGACCTCATTAACTGAACAAATAATGTCACAGACATAGGATAAATGCATGATCAACAGACTTTTGCAGTTAAACAAATAAAATGCATCATATGTTTCAGGTAAATAGTCTGCGAGCCAGACCTAGAAAATTTTAGTTGACTTTAACCCACCCCCTCCTTCCCTCCCCCCCCCTCCACTTGTATGCACTGACTCCTCAACAGCAAGCACCACCATATTTCATCTGACTAGTACACCCACTTCTGATGGGAATGGCAGGAAGGGTCATGTAATTATCCTCTCTGGGGTAAATAGATTGCAGCAGATTTCGGCTCAGGCCTCAAGAAAGTTGGGGGTGGTGGTGTTCAGTTACCAAGTTTCTTGTAGAGCACTCGCCACGTGACTTAAACATTCAAGCAAGCACTCCAATCGAAAACGTTAAGTACTAGCTAGCTGCTTGATAACTCAACACACCCCGGGTTTCCTCCCTTTGAGTTTCGTGTTAAACAGCAGTAGCGACTGTTTTAAAAGGTAATCATACGTGTTTGTGGTTTATAATATTGTATTACTTCCAGTAGGTTTTCCCCTACAAAACGCCATGATAACCTATTCATACACGTTAACACGGCGTTTGTTAAAGGATGAAAAATCCCTTGGAGAGTGGGGATAATATTTATATTGTTTTGTAATAACATTAATATTATGTTATTACTTTTGTGATTAGAAGCAGCCTTGAAAAACACGACAATTAGTTATCTTAACAGGAATATACACCTTAACATTGATTTTGCCCAAGGGGAAGTGTGTGTGTGTGTGTGTGTGTGTGTGTGTGTGTGTGTGTGTGTGTGTGTGTGTGTATGTATGTGTGTGTGTGTGTGTGTGTGTGTGTGTGTGTGTGTGTGTGTGTGTGTGTGTGTGTGTGTATGTATGTGTATGTGTGTGTGTGTGGGGGGGGGAGGGGGGGAGATGAAGTCACTACAACCTCCGTCCTGTGACCCTTAGTGCTCCTGTCAAATTTGGTTGAGATTGGATAAGCAACGAACGAATATATCACGGTCAAAAAACAGTCAGACAGACAGAGACACTAAGTTGCATATTTTGTTACGATTAGAGTGTTCATTTGTGAGAATTTAAAGCCATGGTGTCACTTGGAAATTGGCAAGCTGAAGTTGGGCATAAAACGCAAAACATATCTTTTATATTGGCATAGTATGTTCACTAATCAAAATCGTATCTCCTGAATGGTCAACAAAATACTCCATTTATACAGCATCAAATTTGAATGCTTTTAATCAATGGGTTAATTGAAGATCCGAACAGCGAGTCGAATAGCTATGCCGGTAAATTGATAGCACGTATCGACCAAGGAGCTCACATGTTTTTACATGAGGTCAATGGAAGTCTTGGATGGCGAGACTTTTGTCAATGGCTTGCAAGACAGAATATGATGAGGTGGACGATCGATGGCAGAATCTCCTCCTTGACGAGAGGTGGGAGAAAAATCACTTGGAATCAATGGCACTGATCTAGTCAAAGAGAATACTGCAGAAATGGAAAAAAGAAAGTTCATCTTAATGGTGTCATTCTGTCTCAGCGGACAGGTAGAACGATGGATGGAATAAACAGAACATTGATCGGGGTATGCTAACCGCTTTGGGAAGCAAGGAGGTGGTCTGAGCATCAGGGAGTGTCATGTCGACCGTGCACGAACGACATTTTGGGCATTAACCCATCATCTACCTCTTTTGCTCCATCGAAGGCTGCCAGTTTAATGAACTTTGGTTAAGTCAGAAAGAAGCTGACACTCAAATCCTTCTGCAGCATGCTGCATCAACAGTTGCCCATTTCCAATAAAATATTAATTGGTGACCTGACAATGATGTTGCCATACTTTGTACTCCCTACCCTCCTAAGTTAGAAGATAAAATATACCTTTCGTTTAAGACTGGTGTAAAAGACCAGTCTCAGATACCAATCCACAAAATATATGGACAAAATGTGTGCAACAGCTCATCAGCATTGCATGCACTGACCGCATAACATTCCACAAATAGTATACCTGGAATTGGAAATGCTAAGGCATTGAAGCTCCTTACAAAAGATAAAAACAGGTTCATGGATCTTGAAACTAGTGGGAGGGAAATTTCCATCCAGCAAGAGACTTCCGTGGGGATTGAGGATCCTGTGGTTGCAAAGCATTATCTCAGAAAGATAGCAATAGGCCAAATCACCAGCTCTTTTGTAAAAAGCAGAGTGAAAATGAATCACCGCCACAAACAACAAGCGACAGCCTGATTCATTATGCCAAATGTACCAATTATCAATAATTTGGCTTAAAGCACTCGATGCATCACCAATTATTCCAAAGGCATGTGGAAATGTTTGACATCATGCTGATTATGGAACTCTGAGTGCAACGCTCACGACTCGCTCTGCAGTTGCTGCAATGGTACTCGAATACACGAAGCATGTGCAGAGCATTGCAGTGCAGTCAATGGTATTCATGTGGAAAAGTGAATCTTCCAAGCACGGAATCTTTGTGCCTGCAGAGATAACTGTCAGAACAAACCAAATGCTGATTACATGGTCAACAACTCTGAATCAGACTTTTGGATGAGGAGGGTGACATTTCAGGAGCCGAGCAAACGTTGAAGAGAAGGCTTTTGAAGATGATGTGTAAATCATAAATGTTAAAATTAATCCGAATTTATAACGTATCCACATTTTCTTAGTATATGAGAGAACAAATGACCAGTTAAGTTGTTGTGGGGGTGGGTGAGGGGGATATGCCAGATTGAACATTTAAGTGGGCTCCTCAATCTGGCTCTCGGACTGTACAGTTATTATTTTCTTCTCTTATCGTGAATGATTCTAAAGCTGCTACGTATATTATTTGCAATTTAACAAAATAACATAAAGTGAGAAGGCAAAGAGAAAGGCAAGGAAAGGAGTGTCAATTATTTACGATGCAATACTGTCAGACCCCGATGTTTGTGGATTCGCTATTCATGCACCTTTATGTATTCGCGGGTCACAAAGTGTGATCTGCTTCTACATTCGTGTTTTGGGTATTCACGGCTTAATTTATTTATTTAATCGAATTTTTTACACTACAGGACTGGTCTCCTATATCCACCTGGGAAATTGGAAATCACCTAACATCACATCATTACATAAAAAGGTGCAAAAACTAATCTCCTTCGCTCCAGCCCAATTAGCTTTCTGTACTTCCAATCATCAGCATGGTCATGGAATCCATCATCGCAACTGATGTAAAATCATCACTTTTCTCGAACAGCCTCATCTCAGATCATCAATTTGGATTCAGAGCTGGTCACTCTACCTTGGACATGCTGTTACTACTCTCCCAACAATGGTGGAGGCCCTCAATAGCAGACGTGAGATCAGAGCCGTCTCTCTGGACATATCCTGAGCTTTAGATGCAGTCTGGCATCGTACCTTGCTCTCCAAACTGTCTGCCTATAAAATCTCAGGCCAACTCCACTTTTGGATGACTGACGTACTGTACTTCCTCTACTCTCGAAGACAATGCGTGGTTCTCAATGGAACCCTTTAATCTCCTCTCCCTGTAAAGATTGCAGTACCCCAAGGCAGTGTTCTCGGCCCCATATTATTCCTAATCTTCATCAATGATCTCACTGACTCTTTGGAAAATCCTCTGCATCTCTTTGCTGATGTCTCCACTCGCTACCATGACATCTCTCATCATTTTGACAGACAGGCAGCAGCCTCTTCCCTTTCCTCAGACCTTGACAAAATCACTAACTGGTCAAACACAAATTTGCTTATGTATCCATATTGTCCACCCTTTGTGTTCTCCCTTATTCCCCATCGTTACCTGCATCCCTTGTTTGGCCATCTCCGTCTACTTTTTCCCTCCGCCCTGCAATTGGCATTTCCCCTTTCTCCTGCTGTTCCCTTTGTTATGGTGTGTCCTGATTTGTTCTGTGTAATTACTCTTGCACGAGCCTAAACCTTGTAAAAATAAATAAATAATAATTTTAAAAAACAATGTCCTGACATTCACGGCATTTTTTAGGAATGTATCCCCCATGAATAGCGGGGTTCAACAGTAAACGAATAGTATGAATAGAAGGCTGATAGAATGTCCTAGAGGTATGCACACTCACCTCTGAATTGTCTATCCTGGGTTTGAATCCCGACCCAGCTATAAACTGTAATTCCGGTGTTTAACAGGCAGGGTGATTCATCAATGTGTGTCGTCCCTTGGATAAACGTTAAACTGGGTGTCCCATTTGCTGGCATTAGTTAGTGGACATTAAATATCTCATCGTGAACTTCACGGTGATTTGGCGAGCTATCACCGCACCCTGAACAAATTAATAATTCCGGCCTTGACTGACTTCTGGGAAAGCAATGGCAAACCACCCAGACTAACCTGTGCCAAGAAATTGCTTTAGCAGCAACAACACACTGTAAAGTGTATGGTACATCTTATGATTATCCAAATACAATTTAATGTAATGGAAGGAAACATATTGCAATGATATCTATTTGTATATATTGTTACATTTGTCTGGCCGGCTCAGTTGCCTGGTCAGAATCCTGACAATCTACTGTCAATGTGGTTATGCCGATTCACCGGTTCAGATGCTCCAAGCAGGGTCGCAGGCCTGTTTGCCATGCTCCGTACTTTACTGGAATGTCTGAGCCAGCTAAGCGATGTTCTGGTACTCCCACACACGGAGCAACCAAAAGGTGGTACGAGCAGATACTGTGCTGCATGCGGGGTACTTTTCGTGCTGGGTACTTAATGCCCCGAACCCAATCTGTCCTTTAAAGGATGATTAATTACCAAGCAGAAAGCGATCAAGGGCAACTTGAATGGTTTTATCTTCTGGCACGGCTTGATCGTCCGCAGCAGGCACGCTCCAAAACATCCACAAAGCGGGAGTGCAAGCAGGTCGTGGCGGATTTTAGGTGCCCAAGTAGGGGGGTTGGAGTGGAGTCAGACCCTGAGCATCAGGGAGTGTGTCATGTCAACCGTGCACGAACGAACCCGCACAGCCTTTCACACCAGAGTCCAAGGTCCAACTCTTATGCTTCTCTGGTATGTATTGTTATCTGTCCCCTCGGTCTATACTCTGCCCCATGATGCAGCTTCACATAGTCCGCCATGCGATAATTGGCGGCTCGGCTGTCAATTAAGGAGTGCCCCTCCTCCAGACTTCCTGCAAGTTCAACAAACATGGCCGGGATGCACCCTTTTTGTGCCAAACATGGCCGGGGATGCACTTTTTTTTTTTTTTTTTTTTTTTTTTTTTACACTTCCATGACCTAATCTGTTGAACTCTCTCATACATTATTTTTAACAACAAAAACGATCTTATAATGCTTCATCTTCCTCTCTCACACATGTGGTACTCTTTACTGTTTCACAATGCACTACTCTTCTGCTATTTTAACAGACTGCTCTCATTTCGAGCTCTCCTTCATTCCTTGCCTAAAAAATCCAACTATTACAGCGCTTCTTCTCTCCATGCTCTGAATTTGCCTTCATTGCATCCATCAAGAATTGTGTTAAATCACATCTCTGACCTAAAACTTTTAAAAACCACAGTTTGCCATGGATGCTCACTTTCCATCAACCATTCTTTTTTTTCCAAATTCAGTGCCAACTCACCCCCCTCACCCCTCACTCTCACTCTCAAAGCAACCATCCCACTCTTCTCCCTCCAAGCCTCCCTCTCACCTCTCTCAAAAATCCCCCCCTCACCTTTCTCCCACCTTTCATCCCCCTCACTCTTCCTTCTCAAAGTTGCCCCCCCTCTCATCCACCAACCTGCCTCCCTCCTCTGCCCTCTCACCTCCATCTCTTCACTCCACCTCCTCAAATCCTCAACTGCCTTCTTCCTTGTCTCTTGTCCCCCTCTCCCCCAGCACCACAGAGCCTTTTCTCCTCATTCGGCCCCCTCCCTCGCTGTTCTGCAATACCCCACACTCCTTCAGCAACCCTCCTTACCTGCCCCCTCGTCCCTTGTCCTACCCTCCCCCTCCCCCTCCACCTCCTGCACCCAAAGCCTCCTCCCCTTCCTCTTCATTAAAAGTGTGGACCTCAAATATCCGGGGCCTTCGCTCAAACCTTTCAGATCTTTCCATACAGGTTGCCACTGACAAACCAGACATTATCTGCCTAACAGAAACATTCCTCCCCCCAAGACGTGTCTGACTCCCAAAGTATCTCTCCCTGGCTACTCCCTCTTACGGTATGACAGACCTGAGCCTCGTCCTGGTGGAGGTGTTGCTCTCTTCATCAAAGACTCTATTCCTCACTCTCCATGCACTGCTCTCACTCCCCCACACCCCCAGGAATACCTCTGGCTTCGGCTTCCCCTCCACTCCCACCTCATGTTTATATGTGTACTGTACCGTCCACCGAACAGTGATGACTCCATCTACATCTCACTATCCGAAAACATGGACCATCTTCTATCTTCTCATCCAAACTCTCTCTTCCTCTTATGTGGTGACTTCAATTGTCATCACGCCAGTTGGCTAGGTGTGGGTACCTCTCTCACCTGCCATGGCACCTCAGCAAAAGCTTTCTGCGACTCATTGGGACTGACTCAATCGGTCAACTTCCCGACCCGGATCTCAACCAATGGTACTCCATCTCTTCTGGATCTGATTTTGACAAATTTCCCTGACAATATCTGCTGCTCTTCCTTCGCTCCAATTGGTTCTTCTGACCACGTCCTTGTGAAAGTGGACATCTCTCTGGCTGTTATCAGAGAACCACCTCACCGCCGTCGAGTCTGGCATTTCACTCAAGCCGACTGGCAGGGTCTCCGAGCAGCCATCAAACTTACAGACTGGTCTGCTATCACTACTTTCTCAAACATCAACTCATCCTGGGAATTCTTTCAAAGAAACTTGCTCTCCCTCATGCACAGATTTATCCCCTCTCGTGTTCAGTTGTCTTACCCTTCCTCCCGCCCTTGGTTTACTGAAGCTTGTGGCGAGGCAGTTGTCCTGAAACAACTTGCCTTTGCCTCATGGAAAGCAAACCCAACTGAGGGCAATCTCAGTTCTTTCCACAAAGCTCGGAACAAGTGTGTATCTACCCTCAGGAGAGCCAGAAAACAACATCTTTCTCATCTCAAGTCTGAACTCTCAAACCTCTCTCCCTCCTCAAAATCCTGGTGGCGTTTAATCAAATCTGTTTCTGGTGTATGTTCCCCCTCCATCCCCTCCCTTACCTCAAATGGCCGCACTGCTGATTCCACACGTGATAAAGCTGAATGTCTAAACTCGGTGTTTGCAGCTAAATCTTGTGTCCTAAACCCATCACTATCTCTACCCACTTTACCCAGTCCCACCCAACTGTCCCTGGACTCTGTATCCTTTTCTCCTGACAAGGTGGAGAGCTTGCTTTCAAACCTCGAGTCAGATTCTGCAACCGGTCCAGACGGCATCAGCCCACGTGTCCTCAAAGCCTGCTCTTCTGCTCTTGCTCACCCTCTCTCTGTTCTATTCACCCTCTCATTTTCCCAAGGTCATCTGCCATCTGCTTGGAAATCTGCTAACATCACTGCCCTGCATAAAAAAGGTGCAAAAACAGATCCCTATAACTACAGACCAATCAGCCTTCTCCCAATCATCAGCAAGGTAATGGAATCCATCATCGCCTCAGATATGAAATCCTTCCTCTTCTCCAATGGCTTGATTTCCAATCATCAATTTGATTTCAGACCAGGTCACTCTACCCTGGATATGCTGCTTCTGCTCTCCCATCAATGGATGGAGGTCCCCAATGCCAGACAGGAAATCCGAGCCGTATCCCTGGACATATCACGTGCTTTTGACACAGTCTGGCACCCTGCCCTACTCACCAAACTCTCTTCCCATGGTATTCAAGGCCATCTCCACTCATGGCTCGCAGACTTCCTCTCCTGTCGCAGTCAACGTGTGGCCCTAAATGGAGTTCTTTCATCCCCTCTTCCTGTGCAGGCTGGAGTTCCTCAAGGTAGCGTTCTGGGCCCTGTTCTTTTTCTGGTTTTCATCAATGATCTCTCGGACTCTCTGGAAAATCCTCTATTTCTCTTTGCCGACGACTCCACCCTCTGCCGTACCATCTGTCATCCCTCAGACCGGCAAGCAGCAGCTTCTTCACTCACTGCAGATCTGGATAAAATCACAAACTGGTCCAACACGTGGAACATGTCTTTCAATCCAGACAAATCTCACACTCTCACTATGTCTCTTCGAAAAGGACCGTTTACAAAACCCCCCATCCACTTTCTCAACAATCCTCTGGAAGAAGTCTTTTCTTTCAAGCTTCTAGGTCTCACTATCTGCCATGACCTTTCCTGGGAAAGTCACATTTCCAACCTCGCCTCAAAAGCCAGTCGCCGACTGGGAATCCTCCGTCGTGCTAAGTCCTTCCTCGGCCCTCTTGAGCTCCTGACCACTTACAAAGCTTTTGTCCGTAGCCTGATGGAGTACTGCTCTCCCCTCTGGGCTGGTGCTCCTGCCTCCCACCTTTCTCGGCTTCACGCTGTCGAAACCAGGGCATTTAAGATCATCGGCATCTCCCGCAATGAAGCTGAGTCTTTGGGCCTCTCACTCAATCACCGCAGGTTGGCCAGTGGTCTTTCTGTCTTCTACCGACTCCTCTCCAGCCTTGCCCCCCCTGCTCTCTCTGCGATTTGTCCCCACCACATTTCCACAGGGCGCTCAAGGTCCGCCAACAACCCCCTTCTGGTAAAACTACCAAAATCACGAATCACTGCTCATCTTCACTCTTTCATTCCTCTTTTTTCCCGCCTTTGGAATAAACTTCCTCACTTTATTCTTTCCCATTCTTCCCTCCAGGCTTTCAAAACAGCTGTTCACCACCACCTCTTATCTTCCCCCATCCAAATCCTCGATCTTTTCTACCCCCGATAATCCACCCAAGCCCACTTCCTTCATTTCTCCTACTTTCCTTCCTGAAAGTCCCTGTAATGTCCATCTTCCCCTCGCCATGTTCCCCGTCCCATCCCCATCCCTCTCCCTTCCACAGTTCACCTGTGTCTATTCCCCACTGTTTTGTCCCTTCCACTCCCGCCCCTCTTGTCTCATGCCTCCTTGCTGCGAGTTGTGTGTTAGCTCTCATACGAGCCTCGACCAAGGTATACAAAAAAAAAACAAAAAAAAAAAACCCACTTTCACACAAATACCTCTGCGCACAACCTGGTGTTTCCAGAAAAAATGCATACAAGACAGATTACAGAGGGATAAAACATTAAGGTTTCAGGGAGAAGCAGTTTTAAACATGAACATGCAGGAAAGTGAGATGGTGTCTTTCTATATAAATCATGACGCATTTCCTAATACGGTCATTTTACTTCATGCTTACAGTAAACATGCACAAAGGAAACAACTATTGTTATACTACGCAATGTTAACCCCAAGAAGGCATCGCCCACAACCATGTACATGACGACTTATTGCAGTTCTGAAAAAAAATTTGGTTCTGGCAAAATGAGTGTGATTATTGAACACTTCAAAAAAAAAAAAGCTTTGTTTGACTTTGTGTGGGATACCAACCTGATGCTATGATGTGGTCAAAATGCAAATATCACAGCTACTATTGTTGGACTCATGAATTTGGTGAGTCATTTCATGTTTGTCTTTGATTCGTTGACTTTGATGGACTCAATTCCATTGGATTTCAGAAGTGAAGTGGAATGAAGCCTAGCTGGGAGACATTCATAGATAACTGCATGTTTGTAAGCTTAAATATCATAGGATAGCCTCTGAACTGGCGGTCTCAGCATAGGATAGCTGGCGGTCTCATGCCTCTGAACTGTCTCATAATGTAGTTGTAACTCATTGGAGTGAAATGTGATTAAAACTGCAGTGATGGCATGAAACATATGTGCTGCATCTCAGAGCACGATATCTTTCAGATGACGATGTAAAGCCGGCCGTCTCTGCGCAATTTGGTTGCAGACACTAAGTACGCCAGTGTATATTTCAAAACGTTTTGGCCATCGTGTGCTGGTATCATCACCAAACTCTCTGCCTATAAATTAAACTGGATGGTTTGGTCAATACAAATGTTGAGTGATATTACGTCAATGGTAAAAATAGAAGTTAATCAAGTTGAAGAAAAGTAAATGGAGAAATTAAATGAATAGGGTTTGACATGACACAACAGGCATGATACTATGATTGGAAAACTTCCTCTTCCTGAATCTCTCGACATGACTAGTTGGTAAATGGGACAAAATAACTCCATGTTCTTGTGAGTTTCAGACAGGGAACGTTTTCTGCCCAAGTCTTTCACAAACTGGCTGGTCAGGCTTGATGTCCGACTGAAAACGACAGGAGGAATTTGGGATTTAGCCAGGGTGCTAGCGAAAACTCGCCTACTCTTCGCAAAGGAAGTTTAACGTCCACCGGCGACTAGTGCTGGAAGACGAATCCACCAGCTTCATGTCTTTCTGATGGAGGACACACCCATTGATGCATCACCCTGCTTGCAAAACATCAGGATGACAGTTTATAGCTGGATTGATATTCCACCCAGGTGATACAGCTCAAAGGTGAGTATGCATACCTCTTGGCTATCCTGCTCGTCCACACCCTTCTCCTCTCTTTTCCCATATATTTCAGTTGCATTGATGACTTGCTTTTACAATTTCACTGATGATGCAAAGTGAAAATGAGGATAATAGGACAATTTATTAATTTGATCTTCTAAAAATTGATTTTAAAGCCACCATTTGGACTCTGGTTAATACATGTTCTGTTATCTTTGTGCTCATTCGATCAGGAGTCGATCAATTGTCTCTGTACTCAGCATCCAAAACTCACATCCCAAAAGCATCCATCCCAAAACCCCAGCAATTTTGTTCAGTAGACTTAATAAACCTATCATTTAGGGAAACAAAGAGCTTCCAAGCTTGACATGCTTTTTCCAGTCTCAACATGTATTCTAGTGTGACTGAACAAAATCGCATCAACAACAATTGAATACAAATATTCAACTCCTCTATTTACTGAACGTTAAATTATTTCCTCCTCTATTATATATATATATATATATATATATATATATATATATATATATATATATATATATATATATATATATATATATATATATATATATACATACATATATGATTGTTGACCGTTTGCTTGCGGACAAAACAAGCAAACAATATGCATAGCTCGTGGCCATAATTGACAGGTGCTTTCTCATTCGTTCTTACCTGTCCCTCTGTGTACTCAAGCCAGTGAATCCCATGGTTCATTACAATGCGTGGGGTGCTGTCATCCACAGGTGAAACTTCAATGGCAAATCTCTGCAGAGCTGCTGTCATCGTCTTGCCAGGCAGGAGAAACAACTCATTACAAATAAAAGTTCAAGATTTCAAAATGAAAAATTAAGATTTAAATTATCGTGCATGACAAACCGAAGTGGTATGGGGCCCAAACTTTGCAAAATAATTTTGTTCAATAAGAGGTGTTGAAAAACAACAACAAAAAAGCTTTTTTTAAAATACCTATAAATATTGCGACGACTACCACAACTACGTTCATGGATCCAATTAATCCCACATTCTTGTGGGTTCAGCTGTGAGACAGAGCATTTACCTATACAGAGCCCAGGTATATAGATTACAGTCTATCTGTGAACTCACATCAGTGCGGAATCACTCCCACTCACTCACTGGCACACACAAACATTACAATAGCACCTCGTGCTCCTTCAGGAATGCATTAGGGGTATAATTTTAAAGGATGAGAAAATAAAAGTATTAAATAATTCAAGAGCCAGCATAGCTGTATCTAAGTCAAGGAGGTAATGAGGGGCACCCCTGGAGGCATGAGTGAATTAAAAGGCTCAACACATCCCAAGTAACAAATAAAAAGGAACACCAAAGCATTTTAACACAGTAGGACAGTTCCGTTGGCTTCCGCTACCTTCTTTCCATCATGTAAAACCTGGAAAAAGGGGTTTGTTCCATCAGAGACGGTGAAGGAAAAGTGGTCACCCAGTGAATTGCTACCATCATGACTGTAACTGACACGACCTTGCAGAATGTCAGCCATACTGAAAGTGGAAGCTGACTGAAAGGATTGACCATCCTGGGAGAGCTCGAGCTTTCCATGGCGAGGTGGGTTCGCCACCTTGAAAGTCACTTCCTCTGCCTGCCAGGAGAGATTGTAAAAATACTCAACCACAAACACTGAATTTCATTAAAAATATACAACCCTCTTTTCCTCCAAAAAAAAAATTCTGCAAAAAAAAAACCAAAAAAAAAAAAAAACTGAACAGCAAGAATATAATGTAAATAAGTTTTTTTTAAACCTCAACGATAAAGCTGCTCGTCTAACATTTTGCGAAAACAAGGGATCCCACAAATTACATGAATACAAAGAAAATGGAGAAATAATTCAGAGAATTCAACGTTTTTCTTCAATGTTTTCTTGTTGTAGCAGAAAAACACAACAACGCTGCACTTAGTGTACTTTAGCTGAGTTTCAAAGCTTTTGCGCACAGGCGTGTCTGCATCTGTAGCCTTCAGCTCAAATTCAGTAAGGGTCTTCCGCAAGCCTTCCTGCAGCTTCAGTTTCCCGCTATGCAGAATGGGTAACGAGTCGTCCACTGGCTTTATCCGGATATGCATCGTGCCGGACACCTGCAACACGGGTGTGCAAACAGCAACTGCAGTGTATCAGAAAGATTTACAATCGTGGTGGTATGTTGAATTAAGATGGGGATTGTTTGTGAGGCTCATTGAAGAATGTAGGACAAGGATATATGAAGGTATCAATGTGCTTTTACATAGAATCCCAGCATCATGAGCAATGAGCTCAAATAGGAAAAACAAACAGGCTAACCTTTCATTTATTTTTCTCAGTGTGTATACAAGACATAGAAGGCTCTAAAATGTATTTTAAATGAGCTAAACTTTACCAAGCATAGAAAATCCAAACAACCAAACGGGTACAAAATCAGTGTGCAATGGCAGGACAAACCTCCTCCAAACCATCCGAAACAATGAAATCAAACTCGTCTGCATGTTTCTCCTCCGTACTGGTATGTACATATTGTACATTTAGGGCAGCCAGATCTGCCTGTGTGAAAGAATCGATGGCGGTTCCTGGAAGCAACATGTCAACAGGTATGGCTAATTATCAGGACAAAGAACCAAGCTCCTGAAAATGTCAATTAGGGCAATCCTCTTCTACACAATGTATCGATGATCCATCGATCCTCATAAATGTCAGTGTGTGTCAGTCAGTTGTGGTTGACTCAGCCTGTCATCCTCCCAAGGTTGGTGAAATGAGTACCAGTGTACTGGTATAGGAAACCTAGCGAAACCTCCATTACTCCAAAACCATGAAACTTAGCAGTCCGAAACTTTGCATGAATACTAATGGAATTCCAAGGGAATGCGTGAATGAAAACTGGGTATTTGGGTAAATTCAAACACCCTGTTTGAAGATAATTAACAGTTTACCTCCATGAAAGGCTTATCCTTGGTCAGCCCAACTTCAAATCGCAGGGGTCTTAGCAGCAATTTTGATTGAACCTATTCAACCATGCTTTGCCTTGGAACAGGTCGTATGGGTATCTAAACGATCAAGCTTCATACCTACGAATTGCTGTATACATTGTTGATTGCTTGGCAAGCCAGCCGTTCATTATCAAGCAATGTTTGTAAGCCATGGCTGTACAGTGATGGCTTCAACCATTTCATGGGAGTGCTTACTTGAGTGCTTCAGCCACTTGGTGAGCACTCTACAAGCTGCTTGGTTTGAACCATCTGTTTTTTAAACTCCCTCTACATGACGGAACCAGATTGCGTCTATTTCAAAGTGTTAAAGAGGTGGGGATTGGTGTGTCGGATCTGCCGAACATTTTAAAAGAGAGTGGGAAATCCATAAGGTTTTATGAATTACCCAAAGGCTCCTTCTTTCACGTGCGTGTGTAGAGCCTCAAGGGCTCGCGGCGGCTTCGGACAAAACTTGGTGTACAGGTTGAGTGTGTGATGAGGAAAATTGATTCGATTTTGGTGAAAATCTGGATACAAGAAGTTTTTAATTTTCTTTAAGTGATTCTTCACCATTGCGATAGGGACAAAAACTATATACAGTAAACCCTTAAATAACGCGGGGGTTACATTCTTGGAAAATGCTGTGATAGTTAAAGCCGCCATACGTACAGCACAGTGTTAATTCACGTGCAAAAATGTAAATAGATGAAAGTGTGTGTGTGTGTGTGTGTGTGTGTGTGTGTGTGTGTGTGTGTGTGTGTGTGTGTGTGTGTGTGTGTGTGCGCGTGTGTGCGTGTGCGCGTGTGTGCGTGTGTGCGTGTGTGCGTGTGTGCGTGTGTGTGTGTGTGTGTGTGTGTGTTGGGAGGAAGGAGGGCAAGGGATGGGTGAGATGAGGGAGGGGATCGCATGGGATGGGTGAGATGAGGAAGGGGATGGCATGGGATCTTTATGTCACATTACTATATTTCTTTACTGTATTTTAATGTTGTATTTTCAAGTCTTTACTTTTCTGTACTTTACTGTATTTTCAAACGTCACAAGCATATGCAAAGTGTTGGAGAATGTGCACTAGTAAGTCCTGTACATTGCAAACGTTAAATTTGAATGCAGATTATGAACAAACCAAAGGACAGAAATATACGAGTTAGATCAGTGCATTGCAAAAGAGAAAATTCACTAATATTCCATTGCTATTTTGAGTTGCCTTTGGCAGTCATAATCAAAGAGCGAGATGATTGTGTGGTCAATCTTCAGTTGATCAGATGGATTTTAACAATAGTAATTAAAGTCGTTCTTTTTCCATGGGTGGCATGCTGAGACTCGCCATGCAACTCTTAGCGTGTCGAAGTTGTGCAGCAAATCGTGACAAGCACTGTCATTACTCCCATTAATCTGAACAAGTCTCTCACCTGAGGCCAAATAATGCTCTCACCAATACATTACAAAAAAGAGTAGCCTGATGAGAACAACTAATGAAAAGAATCCATCTCACTCAAATCCAAAAAAAGGAAAAACATTCGGACTGCTTTTATCAACATTATCAAAAGTGGCATCGTGCTGTTGCAAACGGCAGTGATGTCCAGGTTACTTCAAGAATTGCTAAAAAAAATGTGTTAAATCAATTCTAAGAGTTCAGAAGGAAGGTGTTTCACTTTTCATCACTTTAATAAGCCTGGCATTGGCTTAGCGGTTCGGGTAGCTGGCTTGGGATCCTTGGGTCCTCAGTTCAAGCCCCATCGGCTACTGAATCACCACCAGTTGGGGTTGACTCAGCCTGTCATCCTTCTTCGGTCGGCGAAATGAGCACTGACGTACTGGTAATTGGGCCACTGTATCAGTGGCATTGCTGCGTCCAAAATCAATGATGCAACGAGCAACCTCAAGGCTGCACATTAGAACGTGCGTGCATCACTTTCATCAAATTAATCTTAAACTTGTATTTTCAAGTTGACACATGAGCAAAAAAACACTAGAGTTCATAGAACATGATACCCCACACAGTGTGACTTCAATTTCAGTTAAATAATGGTTTTGACAATCGATTTAAAATAAAAAATTAAAATTAAAATAAATAAATCGGAAAGTTCAGTGAGATTGAAGTCATCCAGAAGTAGTCCCAAACACCACCCTTAAACACCACCCCATTGAACTTTCATATAATTGAAGTACCAGCACTGCAAAACTGGAGGTTTTTGGAAGTATTTTTAAAGTGATTTGTGTTCTGCAGTCTTGAAGTATATAATTCAATTTAAAATTTAAAAAATAATTGTAAAAGCCATAGAAATTAATTAATTCAGTTTGAACCACCATTTTCTGCAGTGTCTATGACTTACAACACCTCATCAAACACATTACATTAGTTGTTCGTGCTTGTCGTATGTGTCAATTTTGACGTCATTAAAAAAGTGAGTTTCATGTTTGGATTGATTTTCCATTTGGTTTGACTGCCAGGCAGGCAGACAGGATGAAAAAATTCTCACTCCTCTCTGAATGTGAAATCGGGAAAAATTCAGAGCCAAGGTACTGTTAAAAAAATACTGATCTTCCGATGCATGTTCCATTTCGATTTAAATAAGTAGTTACTCGATCATACACTGATAAGACAGACAGAAAGGCAGACAGATATGAGATGGACATACCCTGCTATTCGCTTTGTGTGCATGGGGTAAAATCATCCGTTGTGGTTGCGAAAGCATCATTTTGATGAAAAGTGTTAAAACATGGTTTTACACTATTTTACACTATGGAATTATTTAACTTTTTTTAACCTGGCTTGCTGGTGTACTCCAACCTGCCCAAAGCCGGGCCCTTGTCAATGCTGTATTGTAGCTCATTTGGTGTTGTGACCCCATTGGAGGCAGACAGCACACTTGTGTCGAGCCTCTCCAGTGCACCTTCTTCTACCAACAGCTCCTTATTTATCTGCAATACTAACAAATGTTCTCCATCTGCAATGAAACCATGCCAGTTACCATTATGATCCGAGCAGTGCAGAGAATGGCATCTCAATCATGTTAAGTATTGTGTTCTTAAAATTTAAAGAAAAAGCTTGGAGTTGCAGCACAATAGCAATAAAATAACATAAGATGCATTTATAAGAGGAGGTTCTAAGAGTGTTTGGGTCATCGTCATCGTTCGTCTGCAGCATCTGGCTGCTGGTAAGCATCAGCTCTTGCAGAGATGTGGCAGTGCCACTTATGGAGTACCCTTTGCTCTATCATCGATTGTTCTATCTGTCCACTAACACATCTACCCTCTGTACATTCGAGTAGCAATTTGGAATTTGTTCAGGGTGGCAGCGATTACTTTCCTATTCTTCATGAAGAGCACCATCATATCTTTAACATCCACCAACTAATGCTGGCGAACGGGGTGCCCAGTTTGGCGATGGCACACACACACACACACACACACACACACACACACACACACACACACACACACACACACACACACACACACACACACACACACACACACACACACACACACACACACACACGTGTGGTGCAGGTGCAACATCTCTGAGAATGGAGCCAATTAACGACATAAATAACTGAGCTATTTAGAGGCCTAATTAAGCAGAAGAAGAGACCATGCTAAATTGCCTGGGTACAAAAATGAATGAGTCAAAACAGGATTGAGGTATGCGAACCACCGTGGAAGCAAGGAGCAACTGTTTGGGGCATTAACCCCTCGTTGCATTTTTGCTCCAACAAGGGGTTAGAAGCCAAAACTTCATTAGTTGACTCCATTAAGTGGTTTCTCCTTGTCTTCCATGGTGGATAGCATACCTCAATCAACATCCTGTTGATTTAATCCGTTTGTCCTATCTGTCCACCGACACAGTAAACATTAGTCTTCACGAGTAAGACTAGTTCTTCATTCTACAAAAATAAAGGTCATTCTTATAAACAAAACAAAAAATCTCCACATTAAAATGTAGAAATAGAAAACAGTAAAAATGAAGAAATTTCAAAGTTTCCACCTAGTTTTGTCACAAGTCATCCACAACTATCGTGCTAAATCAAGACCAATTAATGAGCTATTTAGAGGTATTGACCAATTAATGAGCCAGAAGGGCCAATATCGTTCTTGGCCCCATCTCTCAATGGTGAAGAATCACTTAAAAATTCTCTTATCCGGATCGGTATCCTCACCAAAATTGATTCAATTTGTCCTCATCTCACACCCAACCTATCCACCAAAGTCCACAATACCCCATACGGTGTTGAAGTATACATTTCAATTTAAATAAAATAAAGATTTTAGCACGTTGGCTGGTGACTACGAGCATACTCGCAGTGCTGGGTAAACCAGATTCTGCCACTACGAGTATTCTCGTTGAAAACACTACGCTATTGTACTGTAAACAGAATACGTTGCCATTCCAGATAACACCAAAAAATGATCTGCTGGCAGTTTGGTGAAGATAAATCCATGTAATGATCATGATCATTGCCAGTCTCCACGAGAAGTTTTGTTTGCATTCATACGTGCCATTTTGAAGGGTAATGACAAGTAGCAAATTTTTTTTTTTTTTAAAACACACGTTACTCAGCAAAAAATATGTCACTAGCAATGACCAACGTTGATACAGTGCTAAAAAACAGTCCTACCAGATAGCTCGTACCTGGCATACGGAACTGAAAACCTTGTCCCACTGCCTGCTATGAGTTTTCTCATAACGTGGGGGTTTCCCAGCAATTGATAACAAATTAACTTAGATTTGCTCATCGAAGGGTAAAATTAAAAAATAAAGTAGATGCACATGCATACTTGGCTAACAAATGGGAGATGGTGTATACTATAAAAGTTGGCAGTCAACGTGTTCAAGATCATAAAAAAATATATATTATGTATATATAGGTTTATATCTAATTTTTTTTTTTATAATGGAGGATGTCCACTCTGTAACATAATGGCTATGAAGGACAGCTTTGCTATGTGGTTGTTCCACTAGTTTATTTCAATGATGAACAAGACTAGGCCCAAGACACTAACTTGGTGCACACCAACCTCTACTGGGAAAGCAGAGGAGAAGAGAGGTTTCCATTGATAGCAATGCATGAAATGCATGAGTTGAGGAAGTCAGAAAAAAATGTTTAATTGGTTGTAGGAACCGCAAGGGGCCTGAAGACATAAGTGCAAGAAGATGTGAGGAAAAATGGAGTTTCTCACATGGCGGTGCCTTCCATGTACATGTGAGATGGGCATGGAATTTTTTGAGTGGCCAGAAGATTTAAAGTTAATGGTTATTTTGAACAAAAAGGTACAGACTGTGGAAGGACCATCTCAGGTATGAGCATAAAGGATTACATAATCCATTGTTTTGTATGGACCCATCCAACGGACCCTGGCAACACAGTGGTGGACCCCAGGACCCTGGCAAAACCTGCAAAAGGAATCTGTCCTAACTGACGGAAAGCATGCTTAAATATATTGTTAATTTCTGATAAGAAAATGTGTAGGCTTATTTACCAGTGATCCACATTAAGAAATTTGTCAAAGTCATCGTTGACATTGCTATCAGAATTTTCCGAATTGCAATCATCGCCACCTTCTGGTCATCACTGGATTCCGGTTTGAAGTACTGCAGTTGGATAACTGCTTCATCATTACCATTGTAACTTACACCATTACACCCATTTTCAAAGTCATTGTCCTCAATGTGCACTGGGGAAATGCTGCTGCCACCATCGACATCACAAATACTTGACCTACTCAAGGAACTCTTCAAAGACACCATCCACTTGTTACGTCAGAGCGTGGCAGTCAAGAGAAGCCACCATTTGGGTTTTACCTTCGGAAAATTTCTTGAAACACTGTCATTTGTAATTTTCTTCAGGGAAAGTGTGCATTTCATCAAAACTGTGCAGCAGATGACAATTAAAACGGTGAAAATTTTAATTATACGCTACATCCCTCAGTTATTATTAGCTTTATCCGATGACACTACAATGTATCCAGCCATGCAAAGTGACCCCCACTCAAATGATATGCTCCAGAAATTAGGTTATCGTGAAAAATATGGGGAGCTGGGTACGTGATTTGATTTGGTGTGCGATTTCTGCTCACATCGTTTCAGCTCCTCCATCATTTCCTGATGGGGGTTCGATGTCATATAAATCAAAACAAGTGGCGGTACATTCAAAGTACACAGCCCCCACACCAAATAAATAAATAACAATCCTCCAGCACGCGACATCGTCAGGGCACCTTCGGCACCCGGCGATGCTACCTTGCAGCACATGGAGTCAGAATTGGGAGTGGTGTACAATAATTGATTGAATAATTGATTAATTGCAGAATTAAAATAAATAAATATATATCGTAAAAATAATTAATTTCTCCATCAATTGCCAAATAACATACCTGAACCACCACTGTTTCATCCCAATCTGTAACTTTTTGAAAACCAAGTAATTAATCGAAAATTAATAATTAATCGATTAATTGATGAACCAATAAGTCAAAAATACCCTTTATAGCCAAATCACTTGGTCACTGTCATGTCCAAAATATGCCTGAGAAGAAAACAGAGTAAAAACTGAGTACTCCCTTCCTTCGGTGCCCGGCGATGACGTCATGCATTGCCGAGATATGGGATTGGGAAGGAGCGGTGAACAACAATGCCAATATTCTTAATCCTTTGAAATTAATTATACAGTAACGATTCCAAATTTATACCATTAGGGAAACAACAATGTATCATAAACCTAAATCTACCAGGCAATCATTAAACACATTTTTGGGGATTTATAAAACGTATGCCGAAATTGAAATGCACACAGCACATAGACTCTGAGAATAGTTATTTCCATATAGTGGGGCAACTTAGCTAAATATAGCATAACAATTGTGCATTTTGTGAGAAAAGCACCAAATTTGGCACACTAGTAGCATATCATAATATGAACAGATTTGGATATTGGGCCATCTCAAAATTTTTGATGGCAGTGGAAAATGGCTGCCACAGCCATCAGCAGTTGAATTTGAGATGGCCCAATATCCAAATCTGTTCATAATATGTTGGGCTACTAGTGTGCCAAATTTAGTGCTTTCCTCACAAAATGCACAATTGTTATGCTAAGTTGCCCCACTAATAATGTACGTCAAGCATAGCACCTTCCCTGTCGGGGTTATTTTGTGATCAAATGCATTGGGTTTGGTAGCTCGTGCCCCCTCTCGACCCATTGGGATCATATCTTCAACGCATAACGAAGTGTGCCATCATCACGTAGGACGTGCATTGTTTTACTGTCATGGCTTCTCGGCATGTACAAATAACACAAGCATTCTGGAACTTTCACAGAAGCCATTGCTTATTTCCAAAAATTCCCCTTTATTGTTTAAAGCCCAACCAAATTCTTATTTGTCTGTTCGTCTGTATGGATGTCTACCCTGTACTGTAACTTCTTGCTGTCAACCCCTGTACTGTATTTCATTCCTCTAATCCCCGTTCATCCGCCTACACCTGAACACAACTGGTATATGGACCAGGACATGGCACAGCCCCATGCAATAATTGCCCCATTCCCTGGCTTTGGGCCATGGACATGTGGGGTTTGTCCCAGGTGCATGGGTGTAAAAGTAGCGATTCCCCATGTTAAGTGTGGAGCTCCGCTCCTGATGGCAGCCGGAAGGGCCAACTGAGTGCATACCCGGGCGGGCAGCAAAATGGGTGGGGCTGCAGGGGCATCCCCCAATGGCTGCCATGGGGCCAGCTCGTAAGATCTGACATGGCCCAATAGCTTGTACCAGGCCGCCTCAGAAGATATGGCATGCGGCTCTCCAGCCCCGCCCACCATCGGGACTATAAAGTGGTGCCTGACACTCAGGATGACTCTGTTTCTGTCTCTGTTTTTCGTCATTGCTCTCACTTTCTTCCCTGGTCCCGGATGCTTTGGCGCACTTCCTGGGATCTGCGTCACTCATGGCTGTCTGCTGGCCGGTTCTGAATGAGCTCGTGGTCCCTCGGTTGTGGAATGCCGTGTCGGGGCCATTCCAGAGAGTGGCAGGGAGAGCGGTATCAAGCTGGGGAGGGTGACGGCTCCACATACCAGTAGGCTGAGGCCATCCATCCCCTCCCAATTGTCTCCCCATGTGAGTGTCTGATGGGTACCCTGCCGGGTTATGCAGTAGGTAAGGAGTAGGTAAAGTTAAGTCTGCGACTTGTGCATTGTCTTTTCTTTTTGTAAATACACACATTGATGACCTTTTATTGCATTTCCCTTTTTTCAGCTCAGTTGTCCTTTGACTCCAATAAAGCTCTTGAGTTTCCTTGCCTCCTTCCCTATCTCCCACGTTGCTTTTTGTAAATAAATTATTCTTGTTGAATTGGATTTCCAATCTGTCCGTGGTTGTCGTTTCTTCCATTGGTCCAGTAATGTTCGTACGGAGATTAGCCAGGAGATTATCATTCCCCAACGGATTGGCTCTCACATCAGTCTGGCGTTGCATTTGCGGAAAGCTCGGCCACTTTAATCAAGATCCAATAAAGATAAAAGTAGCAGAACTGCCAATGGCATGATTCCCCGATAAGGAGTCTGCATGTACCACAGTTAAACGGTAGTCAGTCACGTGGTTAAATTGTTGGCGTTAACGGTCGATTAGCGACTCGCCACGACACGGACTTATTCATGTGCGACAGCCTCGATTCCTGGTGAGTCCGGCGAGAACTGGGATACCCGCACCCTCATAGTACCCCTGCATACCCGAGTCCGCAATATAAGGAAAAGTATTTGAATTAAAACTTCATTTTCAGAAAAATGCATTGACAAAACTATCAAAACATCTTTGTCCCAACATCCTAGTAGTTGCAAGCTCACCAGATGCACTGTCCAGACTCTGTCTACTGCTGGACAAGCGTGATGATGAAGGCCTGATAATGGAGATGTGAATTCCCCCATCTTGCACGTGCACTCCATCAGACAGCTGCACATGAATTGTATCAGCTTCTCTACTCGAGGAACCAGCAGCGTAGACAATATAACCTTCTGTCAGCTCCTCATAGCTGAACATGGCCCCTTCACTCAGAATAGATATTCCACCACGATGTGACTTCCTCTGCAAAGTTCCTGAGCACAAGGAAAACCACTAACAACTGCTGTTATCATATCATCCCGATGCAACGGCTATATGACAGTGTGATGTGATTAATACCACAATGAGTGAAACAGGCTCCTGAAGAAATTTCATAAATCCAAGCCTCTGAGATTGTAAATTATAATCCTTCATCACCATCAGTGGGAGAAATATTACTTTGCGTGGACTCACCCTGATGTGGAGCGGCGGTGAGCGTAAATATCAGCTCGCTCATCGGAGTGTCCATATCTTTGACCATCAATGTGTCAGTGCCCAAAATTGATACTGTTCCAGGCAGCACTTGCAAAATTCCCAGCTGCATTTCCGGAGCTTCATCGTTAGTCAACTGCCATGGCGACATGAATTGCAGTGTCATGACATATAAATTTCAACCTTGTATTTACACTTTGAAGGGCTGACTTTCAAGACCAGATATACTTGTACTTGTAATTGCTCCCTTGGACAAGGCTATAGGTGGACATATTTGGTTCTGGTTGCAACATCCGGCTGGGTTTATCTTACTATGGATGATATGGCCAGGTATGAAGTGCTGTGCATGTCGGAAATGTCTTCACTTATTTGAAAATGATATCGCATGGGTTTGAGGAGTATATGAATAATATTACAGTGGAACTAACACATAAATTTTCAAAAGTGTATACATCAAATTTTGAAAGTCATTTCTTCATTTTTGATCAACCATTAGCAGCAACAAATTAAAGAACTACATTAATTAAAACTACAGATAAATTAATTTTTTTTTTCTTAAATGCTTCTCAAGAAACAAACTTTTTTTATTCAAATGATAGTACCCTCATACTGTGGGCCGTTTTGGGTTGAACAGTTCAGTAATTCAGGAATGTTCGCACAGTCTAGCCCCACCGGAATGTAACGAATATAGAAGTAGCCAATGATCTGCCGACACAGATATCCTGATTTACACGGGTTCGAAATAGCAGCGTGATGGACAGCGTGCATACCGGGCAGCTGATAGGCTAATAAAGCATGACAAGTCTGTCTGCACGAAGTCCAGTCGCTCAAGCTGATGGTTAAACGGAGAATTACAAGTGATGATTTGGCATTCATGGAAACATTCACTTCTCAATGGCTAACTTTGCAATACCACCTGCTCCGTTTACAGTGCAGATAGTATGCCCGAGTTGTCTTCACCTCGATAGTGATGTTGAAACGGTAGGTCGGACTCCGATAAGTACCATCCATCAGGTAGAATAGAAACGCATCAGCCACTGGCTCCATTCCACGGTGCATGCTCTGCATATAGTACAGCATCCCATCTGAAACCTCCTGCATGGTGAACATGTCATCTCTGGTGGCCACTTCTGAGCTCGAACCTGCATCGTTGCAAAATTCCACGTGCATTGCTCACTGGTTCTGAATATCAGGATTATGACATGATGCCTTCCAGGAAATGCAAGATTTTATGTCATAATAAACTGCACAAGGAAACGAACGCAAAAGATTGCCATGCCGAAACAATACACACACAAAGCACTTCTCCCGGCTACAGACAGTGCAAATTACACAACTCATCCTAACTGAATAAGCTTCGTTGGGATACATGCACACATTCACCTACTCTGTTCAAAAGACAATGTTGCATTTTTTTATTGTCCACACCTTAAAACAGACAGGGATTCTGCCTGGACGTCTCCACCTGGAGGACAGCATGCTCTGATATGTAACACCTGAGCTGACCCTTCATCAACACTGCAACTTTTATTGAAGTGTGCCCTTGTCAGGGTTCTAAACTGAATTAGTTGTGTATGACGCATGTCAAGGATTATTATTTTGTTGTTGTTGTTGTGGTTGTTGTTGTTGTTGGGACAGATTAAGCTTGGGAATGAAAAAATAAAAAATTGTACCAATAGATAATTTGAATATATTATTTTAACATGTGATAAGTGCATGCAATTTAAGTGGTGTTGTTTTTTTTATAACACTTGTTGGAATTAAAATCATCATTAGGTTTGTGGTGCATCAAACATACCTTGTGAAACCCTTTCCAGATGTCCAAACTTTGGATAATCTGTTATATGAATAAATAGTTGCTCATTAGGGGTGTCAGTGTCTGACACAAAGATTTCATTCGAAGAAATCATAACTTTACCTCCTTCCTTAACCTGCCAAAAAAACAACGTCAAATGAATGCAGAGCACAAGGGCATCAGAAAGCCTCAAATTATCATGGAGATTACTTTAAGAGTTGGTAACAAAGTGTTGTCTTCATACTGAGAACACAAATGTGTGGCATTTCAGGGCATAAGAAATTGTACAAGTAAATAAAATGAAGCTAAGATACAGGGAGAGACCATTTGGCCCCTTAGGCCTGTGTTTAATAAACGCCTGAACACTTTTCCCTTCGCCAACAGGGAATGCAAAGATGAAACATCAAGCAGGAAATTTGGTCAGGCTTTCAGCACAAAATGGCCTACCCTTCTTAAAATATACTGTAGGATCATATTAACCAGACTCAGTGGCATAATGGTGAGGTGCCTGGTAGAAATAAGTTTATGATACATTGTTGTTTCCCTAATGGTATAAGTTTGGAATCGTTACTGTATAATTAATTTCAAAGGATTGAGAATCACATACACAGAGAAACCAGGCAAGGGTTTATAAAGTTCAAAAGGAGCTTCCAGTCTGTTTGAGAACACCACTGGAGAGCAGAGCAGGCCTGTACCGGCCAGAGATTGGGATACAGCGGTCCAACACCTCGGAGTGTCCGCAACAATAGAATGCAATACAACACAATAGAACAATAGAACTCCGACACGAACAGGTGTCACCCGGCGAAAGAGAACGCTGATGCCAACCAGCATCCTCAGCCAAAAGCAACAAGGGCCACACCTCGGGTGCTCAAATAATGCCCCTTTCCCTTCCTAATTCATCTTGCCACTTTTGTGACGTGGTGCAGCTACTCGAGTGACGTCTTCCTGCCATCGGCCCAATCAGGCGACGCCCTGGGGTTCTCGCCAATAGTGGGTCCAGTGACTGGTATGTCACATTGCTGCCATAATAGGAAAGTCCTCCTGGGAGTGGGGGGCTGCCACAGGGCTACAACGTTGACAGCAGCAGTGACATCATGCCCTCGGATCCACGCAGACGTCATTGGGAGGGTGAGAAGGAAGAGATATTCTTGTGCTACGCGCTGGGCGATGTCACATTAATGATCCAATCGGGGGTCCCATCACCTTATCTTACCTGGCCCCTGCCAATTCAAGAGGAAGGACAGATCATGTGATGTCCTTAACCTTGATAACCTGTTTATTGCAAATAGCACTGCCTTCCAAAAGCGTACAAAAACAGGACAACTTACATGGAAATTACTTTTATGCCTGAACACTTTTCCCTGAGGAGGATATTAGGATGTTCGTATAAACAAAGTTCTTGTTACAGGTAAAAATGATCTGTCATGCACGAGCACATTGTCCATGCAAAGGTCATACATTTCAATAACTACCCTACATCTCACACAGGTAATGTTATAAACAATCTTGGATGGGACTTGCGGCAAGCAATCACACGATTAGCCATACAACAAAAATAGTGGTGATGACATTCAGGTCAGGTCAGGTATGGGAGCATGCTTTCTCAGGTCAGGTAAGTGAATCTCTCCATGACCTCAACATGCTCACCACAAACAGGCACAGACAGGGCAGCAGCATCCAACATGTCATTGAAAGTGTGGATCTTCTCTTTTACCCAGGAAACCCGTAATCCCAGCAGTTCCGACTCCCCATTCAGGGCCCTCAAAAGGGCAAAAGGCACCTCGTGGGCCCCCAAAAGGATATCTAAAGTCTCCGCAAAGATGACTGCATCATCTGCGAAATCAAGCTCAGAGATCTTGACATTCCCAAACGATGTACCGCAACTTTATCTCTCCGACATCCTCCCCAGAATCCAGTCCATACAAGTGCTGAAAATTGTGGGAGCCAGAACACACCTCTGATGAACTCCAGTAACAACTAGAAATAAATCAGAGATGGTACCACCACATCTCACAGCACTCTCAGTACCAGAGTAGAGTTCAGACATCAGATTGATCAGTTTTGGTGGCACCCCACGAAGACCACGGATCCTCCAGAGAGCATCCCGATTCATTCAATCAAATGCTTTGCAGAGATCAACATAGGCTGCAAGCCGAAACTCTCGTCTGCATTTGGTGAGGACTGGAAGAGCAAGGGTACAGCCAATCATTCACCTCTTTGGTGTAAAGCCTGACTGCTCTGGATCTGGTGCTCAAGCAGATGGCGAACCCTATCAAGAATTATCTGAGCAAAGACCTTGCCCGGCACTGAGAGCAGCGTCACCCCTCGGTAGTTGTTGCAGTCTTGGCGATCACCCTCCCCTTTCCAGAGAGGGACAACAAGGCCCCTCTTCCAGTCAGTTGGGATGATGCCTGTGTTCCAGGCAGAGCACAAAACTGCATGCAACGACACAAGTACAACTTTTCCACCAGACTTGAGAAGTTCAGCATGGATGACACAGATCCCTGGAGATTTACTCCATTTCAACCGATTTACACACAGCCTGTGTTTCCACAAACAAAGGTGGACGACAGTTGATTGGAGGATCAGCAACAGTTATTGTAACACACCTGACATCCAACTCGACAGCTGGTGGATCAGCCTGGTACAACCGCTCAAAGTAACCGGCCCAGCGGGCCTTCACTTCGGACTCCTCTGTCAAGAGCCTACCACTCTCTGCTCTAACTGCAGTACACCGAGGGATGGGCTTGGATGAACGCAATGCGCGAATTCCCCTGTAAGTATGATGAGAATCACTTGACCACAGGTGATGCTCTACCCCCTCACAGATTCCTCGCACATAGGCCTCCTTGTCCACCCTCAGTGCACGTACAGTTTTACGCCTCAGCTCCTTGAACAGCTCAGCTCCACCATTCAGCCTGGCCCTGTGACTCTGGTCAATGGTATCCAGTTTCCCTTGAGAGACAAAATTCTTCTTCGCTCTACTCTGAGTTCCAAGACATTGACTGGCAACATCAAGAACGGTAGTCTTGAAGGCACGCCACAACTCTTCAGGATCGCCCAAAGCACCCAGAACCTCCAAGTTCCCACTCAGCCTGTTCGCAAACACCTCAGCTACCCTCTCACCCTTGAGCTTGCCAACATTAAGCCTCGGCTGGGATGCCACCGTTCTCCTGGATTTAAGGTGCAACTTAAGAGTTGTCAAGAGGCTGATCCATCGGTTGTACCAGGCTGATCCACCTGGTCCAACGAAAGTCCGAGTTTTCAGGTCCTTGGTGCTTCCAGTCTTGCTCTATGGATGTGAGACTTGGACTCTGAGCAAGGATCTGAGATGAAGACTTAATTCCTTTGATACCAGGTCTCTTCAGAGAATCCTTGGCTATCGCTGGTCAGACTTTGAGTCCAACGAGCGGTTGCTGAGAGAGACTCAAATGAGATTTGTTACCTGCATAGTCCTTGAGCATCAGCTGCGGCTGTTTGGACATGTGGCTCATTTTCCTGACGCTGATCCTGCTCACCAGATTCTCTCAGCGAGGGAGTCTCGTGAGTGCAGGAGGCCAATGGGCCGACCACGTGCCTCGTGGTTGCAGCAGGTTGATCGGCATCTCAAGGAGATGGGGATGGGCCTGGCATTTGCCTGGGGGATGGCCAGACGGAGGTCCCTGGAGTACCGGCGGAAAGTGGACACAGTGATGCGCTGCTCTGGTGCATGCTCCCATACCTGATCTAACCTTAAGAGCTGCTACAACAAGCCTGTGGTCAGTATTGAGGAACTGAGCACTTCGGTAGACCCTGCCATTCTGGATCATCCTCCAGGACCATTAACGAGCACATGGTCAATCTCCTTTGCCACACCACCATTGTTGGAATACCAAGTCCAGCGATGAGCTTGTGGGCGCTGAAACCATGAACTAGCCACCCTAAGTCCATGACTTCTTGCAAAGTCAGGGAACTTGGTGCTCTTCTGGTTCACAGTTCCAGGCCCATGGGGACCAATACGTGTCTCATAATCATCCCTATCAGTTCCAGTCAATGCAATGAAATCCCCCAAGACTAGAAGTAGATCTCGTCTGGGGCAATGTTCAACCACAGACTTGAGCATGGCATAGAATGCATCCTTCATGGTGAGATCACTCGCCTCAATCTGAGCATAAACAGAGACCAGGGAAATGACACCCAAGGAGTGACGAATCCTTCATCTCATAATACGCTCGTTGACTGGTGTTACCTCAATTATCATTGGAGTCACCTTATTGCACACAGTTACAGCAACTCCTTGGGCATGGTAACCATTAGAGCGACCAGACCAATAGTAGGTGTAACCACCCACCATGATCTCACAGCAATCCGGTCTCCGAACCTCAGAGAGTGCTGCAATACCGATGTCCAAACGCTTGAGCTCAGATGATAACAAAGACAAGTGATCAGCCTCTCTTAGGGATAGGACATTCCAGGCACCCACCGAAAGGGACCGCCTCAGGTTAACCCAAGGAGACCACCGTCTGGTGGACGACACCTCAGCACCACTCCGACACACTCTCCCGCAATCTGACCCGGGAATGTTACCCCATGGTTTCCCTCCTATCATCAAAGATTGGGGGTCCCCAAGGCTTCGCCCCAATCCCGTCATCCGGTGAGCTGCCCTGCAAAGGGAAGCTGCACAGGAGGTCCTCCCACGGAGTGGGTTTTCAGATTTTTTGATGCTTCGAAAATGTTTTGTGGAATGAAGGGTTTTACGGTGGCCGGAGTGCAAATCCTGCCACCAACCTCCTAATAAGAAGTAACTCAACTGCAGGACTACGTCTGCAGACACAGTTGGGTACTAGATATGGATGGTCGTTGGCTCACAAGGAGCTCCTCCGCCCTTTGAGGAGCTGATATTCAAGTGCAAGACATTTGCATCACCACCATCATCAATGATGATGATGATTATGCACACATCTTGTTCATATGATACTCATTACAGAGCTTTGGTGGTGCTGCTGAAGTCATTCCTGGACAAGGGTTATGGTGGGTGGTTTGCTGTTGCCTTCCCAATGTTGTCAGTCAGGGAAAAAACTTGAAATCTGTTCAGGGTGCCAACAAGAACGCACCTACTCTTCACAAAGGACACCGTAGGATCTTTAACATCCACAAATTAATCTCAGGAGCGGGGACACCCTGGTTACCATCCATCCGAGGGACAGTGCACACATTAATGTGTCACCCTGCCTGTTAAACATCATGATGACAGGTTATAGCTGGGCAGAGACTCATACCCTGTTAAAACAGGGCAGGGGCAAATGCACATACCACTAAACTATTTTGCCAGTTCAAAGCATAAGATGACAATCATCAATAAGCAACCACAATGTTACGTAATGAGCCAATGATCCTCCACACATGTCCTCAGTGACAGGCAGGGTGTATTGCATGTGAATGGTTCAAGCACATACTGTAGCAGTTGCACTGATGGAGAAGTGTGGCGTTCTTTCATCCCCAGGAACGATGGTGATAGTGAACATCTGGTTCTCAATATGATTTCCCTTCCCATCAGACACCGTAAAATAGAAAATATCCGTCACTGGCTGCCCTCTCATCTCATAACTGGTGGTATACCTAAAGGGGCGATGGACATGATGCTTAGCTAAAGTTTAAGGCAAAGAGTTAATGACAAATATTTATTTTGAAAACTGTACACCACAAACATAAATTTTATACATTTACAAAGTACAATCAGACCATAACTTCCTGTCGTAAACGTTCCACTAAAAATTGGTGTCGAATATGTGAAGACAACATTTACTGAAGATAAGGAAGGATTAATTATAATCCTATCAACTCCTTACAGGATGGGAAAGTGCTGAATCGCTTCTTCCATCTATGAAACTGTCTTCCAAAGGCCGTTCTTTCCCAACTCTTCCCTCCAGGGCTCTTGAAGCAGGCAGTGCAAAGCCACCTCATGTCATCCCCCATCCTGACCCATGATCTTTATTACCCCATAAACCCTTGCTAACGAAACCATCTTATTTGCAGGTTTCAGTGTTTCGTCCCCTTTTCTCTCCCTTATTTCCTTTCCTGTTCATTTAGTCCCTTGCTGGTTGTGCCCAATGGTTACCCCGTTACCCCCCTGTCAATTTAACCCTGCTCTTCCATGAGTCTCACTCCTGTAGATTAGCTTCTTCTAAACATACAATAACGATGTTTTACATTTTCAATTACATACAAATGCCATCTTTATTTGTTTTTCAATAACAGGTGTAGCAGAAAAGCTAAGGCATGTCATTTCCAGTTGATGTCCAGTATTTATTTTTTATTTTTTGCAAATCCAGGACTTGTGCAGTCATGAGCTGCTCTCAGTTCATGAAATATGTAGAATGAATCATGTTGTTAAATGAACCAGAAGAATGAATGATTGACTAAATGGATGTTATGTTGAGAAAACCCTCACTATCGAAAATGACAGGTTAAGAAATTCAACATTTGCAGATTTAATTCAGATTTAACAACATAAGAATTCAATCAGCTCAATCTGATAATACTGGATGAAATCAACAGAACGTTGTTCGTAGTACGGTAACCACTGTGGGAAATAAGGAGAAGCTGATGTTTCGGGTGTTATCCCTTTGTTGAAACATCGGGATTACCCTCTGACCACCCACCAGGAACGTGCAAGTGTTTACGGAGTCATTGTAACACATGTCCTTTCATCAAGATAACCACTTTGCTTTCAGGACCCAAAAGCAGTGTTAAAGTCACAAACCACTTTAACTGCACCATCGCGAATGTGATCGATGGAATCACGTGCGCTCTCTGCAATAACATCTACATCAGTGAAACCAGGCGAAGACTCGGCGATCGCTTCCGTTAATACTTGCTTGATGTACAAGCCAACAGCACAGACGTCTCAAGCTGGTTGCTCGACACCAACCTTTCTGGACATTCAATGAGATGGCAGTCCCCAGTATTTCTCTCCATTCGAAAACGAAAACCATGAACAGTCATAAACACAAAAAGCAAAAACTTAGTTTCAGGATTGACACATTGGCTCCCTACAAGATCAATGAGCGCTTTTCATTCATTTGGACATTCCATCTCTTACAACTTTTCAATCCTTTCCCCTCTCTGTTTTTCCTTTTTTCATTTTATCTCTCTCATCGCTTCTACATTTTCTCTACTCACACTCCTTCACGTTTCCCCTTCTCTCTCTCTCTCTCCTGTCCTCGTTTCTCTCAAATTTCTCTTTTCTCTCATTTATTTCAGTTTTTTTTTACTTTAATTAACATTATTTATTTATTTATTTTATAATTTTAATAAATCTTCTTTACTGTACTGTTCTGTTATGTTATGTTATCATCTCTGTCACAGAAGGTGGATAGAGGTTATGTATTCACCCTTGTTTGTCTGTTTGTGAGCATGATATCTCAAAAGGTTATGGATGGATTTTCACAAAACTTGGTGGACATGTTGGGTACATGATGAGGACAAATTGTTTAGATGTTGGTGAAGACCCAGATCCGGATAAGAGATTTTTTTTTAATCTTTGAAGTGATTCTTCACCATTGAAATATGGGGCCAAAAACGACATATAGCATGATATTTCAAAAAGTTGCAAATGGATTATGACAAAACTTGGTGGATGAGCTGGGTCAGTGACAACAATAAACTGATCAGATTTTGGTTAAGGTCTGGCCTGTCATTGGCCTATCATTGGTCTGGCCTATCATTGCAGATCTGGCCTATCATTGGGTTACAAAATGTAAACTGTTCAGCCTGGCAGAGGTATGCAATCTACTGAGCTGTTCTACTTATTCATATTTCATGTGTCGAAGAAGGGAAGGAAAGTGAAAATGTGGATAAAAGGAATAATGGCGTGAGAATAATAATATCGGAAGAGATCGGCAAGCAGGTGGCCAGAGTGGAAAGATGGAAGGGACAGGTAATTATAGCATGCGTGGTGATACAGAAGCAAATGGTGTGTGTTACGTCGGTATATGGGCCACAAATTGGAAGGACTGGGACAGAGAAGCAGGAATTCAGGGATGAACTGGAGATGGGAATGGTTGAGCTGGAGGTGATGCTGTGTATTGCGTTGGACTTTGCGTAGATGGGAGTAGCTACTTGGGTGAAGAGGAATGTGTTGGTAAATTTGGTTGGGGAACGAGGAACAGAGAGGGTCAAGGGCTGGTGGGGCTGGTGGCAAGGAATGGTACGGCCATAGCTCGCTCATTCTTTCAAAAGCGGGAAAGCCACAAGATTACATGTAGGAGTGGACAACATAGAACAGAACTGTATTTGGTGGTGGAAAGGAAGCAACAGTTGTGGAGGGTTAAGGATTGCAAGGCAGTGGCAGGAGAGCATGTTACAACCCAGCACAAGCCTGTGGCGTTTATGGTATGGATGATGAAAAGGAGGGAGGCTAAGAGTATGGGTGAGAAGATTATTAGGTGGGGGAAGTGTAGGAATTGGCAATGTCATCATAGAGTACAAGGAGAGGATGAGGGCCAGGTACGGGCAACTTAGTGAAGAAGTAGAAGGCAAGGTTTGGAGGAAGAGTGGAAGAAGTACGGAGCGGTTTAAGGGAATTGCAGAAGTTTTATGTGGAAGAACATCAGGAAAGGGTGTATTGCCAAGGGATATAAACCAGGTATGGTGGACGGAAGAAGTAGCGGAGGCAATTGGCGAAAAGGAGGTTTGGAATATGATAGATAAGGTAAAGGAAAGAGGGAGGCAACAAGATGCAGGGTTGCTGCACCTGTAATAGCAAAAGAAAAAAAATCAGAAAGGAGAGCTGTGGATAAAGCAAGGAATGATGTGGAAGAGGAGGTGTACCACAAGTTAGAGGAGGATGGTCAGAAGAAGATGATCTATAAATTGGCTAGTGACAGGGATGAGGATAGTAAGGACATGAGCGGGGGAGGGAGGGGGCAGTGATTAAGGAATATTGGCAGGAGGCTGGTGACAGAGAGGGGGCAGTATTGAAGGTGTGACAAGGTTATTTCAAGGAGCTATTGAACCATGGAGGTAGCAACGGAGAGCTGGAGCTACCGTGTTATGTGGAGGGGAAAGTGGAGTTTGTGGAGATCATGGAGGAGGAGGTGCAGATAGCATTGAAGAGGATGAAGAAGGGAAGAGTGCCAATGTGATGAGGTGTGTACAGAAATAATTGCAGTGGGAGAAGTCAGAGTCAGTTGGATGAAGAGGCTGTTGGATATATGTATGAGAGAGGGTTCAATTCTGGAGGAGTAGAGTGCAGGGTTAATTATGCCGATATGAAAGGGAAAGGGATGTTCAAGATCCAGGGAAGTACAGGAGCATTACACTCTGAAGTCATGGAGTGAAGGTGCTGGAGAGGATTCTGGACATGAGGATAAGGAAGAGTGAAGAGATCGGAGAGGAGCAGCAGGGTTTTAGAAAGGGAAGGGTGATGACAGATGGGATGTTCACCCTGAGAAAGCTGGTGGAGAAGAGTTTGGAGGTGCAAGGTGAAATGACATTGTGATTTGTGGACCTGGAGAAGGCCTACGACTGTCCCAAGAGAGATGGTGATGGCGATACTGAGATGGATGGGAGTGCCGGAAGAAGAAGTTGGGTTGGTGGAAGGGACGGATGTACAAGGGAACAAAGGGAAGTCTTGGTTGTTCCGAGAATATCTGAGGAGTTCAGTGTAAACATTGGTTTGAGGAAGGGAAGCTCCCTCAACCCACCCATGTTTATCATGGTGATGTAGCTGGTAAGCAGGAAAGTAAATTTGAGGGGTATTCTGGGGAGGATGTTGTTTGTGGATGATCTGCCTTTTGTGGTGGAGAGTAGGCAGGAAATGTAGGAAGTAATGATGGAGTGGAAGGAGGCATTTGAGAAATATGGGCTGAAGATGAGTATGAATAAGACTGAGGTGCTATGGGTCAGACAGCAGAGAAAAAAAATGAATATCAGGTTTTTGGGGAAGGAGATTAGGCAGGGAAATAGGTTTGAGTATCTGGGGGTACTCGGGGATGGTAAGTCTGAGGCAGAGGTGTGGAGGAGGTTTCATATGGGTGTGAATGCATGGAGGAAGGTGGAGGGATTCATGCAGACAGAAATATATCATGGAAAATGAAAGGGAAGGTTGTGATGTCGTGATTAATGCCGGTATTACTTTTACAGTCTGGAAACAGTGGCACTGACAGAAAGACAACAACAGAGGCTGCAGGTTTGCGAGAACAACTGGGTCAGGAGGATTGCTGGAGTGAAGAGGGTGGCTAGGAGGAGGATGTATGAACTAAGGGAGGAGATTGGTGTGCAGATGAGCTTAATGAGGAGATTAGTGAAATGCCAGCTGAGATGGGCTTCACACTTGGTGCAAATGGGGGAAGAGAGAAAGGCTGAGGATAGTGAAATAGGTTTGATAAGGTTGAATGAGCAAGGAAGGAGTAAAAGAGGTAGACCACAGTTGAGATGGGAGGATTGTGTGAGGAGAAATATCAGTAAGGTGGAGGTCGTTGGAGAGTGGAGAGAGTTGGCTCAGAGGAGGGAAGTGGAAGAGTTTTGTGATCCAGGCAGGGCAGAAGCTTGGTGCCATTGGACCTCACCACTTATGAAAGGAAGAGGAGGAGAAGATATTCATTTTATTTTATTATTTTTATCACTTGTCAAAGTTTGTTTAGTTTATTTATTTAATCTTCTGTCCCTTCTTATTTTTTCCTTCTTATTTTCACTTTTCTCCCAGTCCCAATCCCTTGGACATTCAATCTCTGAACCTTGAGCATCCCTATCAAAATCAGTCATCACCACCCCTGCATGATCCCTGATCCCACTCTGACCCACGCATGATCCCTGATCCCACTCTGACCCACCCACCTCTGACTCACTCACCCAGCTTATATTAACTCCACCTCCAACTCTCGCTGCTATCCCATCTCTTTTGCTCCAACGAAGGGTTAACACCGGAGACCCCAGGGTCTCCTTGCTTCCCATAGTGGCTTACATACATCAATCAACACTGTCGATTTCCTCCATTTGACAGATGAATAGTCTTTCAGTTCCATCAGCAAATGGCAATTACTAGAGGGAGAATGTTTCTGTGACTAGCAATTTAAATCCTTTCAGCATTGTTTTGATGGAGCAACAACAACAATAACAATGACAACAATGAACTCAAATTAACCACCAAATTGCCTTTGAGATGAGTTACTTTAAACACACCAGCAGCTTACCAAATCCTGTTCTGGAAAACATCCTCCATGGTAAAGGCAGCATAAATCGGCAACTCATGGTCAGGCTGGCGTGGCTCGGTTTGCACCAGTGTACCATATATTGGCAGTGATAAGAGCATAAAATGCAGGGATCTCACATCACTGGCCTATCAATGCATAGGTTAGTGTTAAAAAAAATAAAGCAGATGTTAGGTAAAAACACAGAATAAAGTACCGGTAATTGGCATACATTCGAAAATGGTTGTACCTTCTCTTGTGACATTATCATTGCAATACTAAATACTGGCAAAGATTGTGATGTCTGTGCATAATATTGTTATGGCTGTGGAAATTCGCAATACACCATAAGGGGTCCTTAGATCAGTTATGACAATAAGTATGTGTGTAGTTAGATTTCCCCACCATTGTTTAAAGGGAATTTCCGTGTTCACCGGGCTGCGATCCTTTGAGTTAGCCATTTTTCTTTTCTCTATCGTTATTTTGGACCAAACGACGCCCGCCAACAACTCAAACACCACCACCTTCGCCTCTTTACCTCCACAACTCCATCCCGCAAACATCGCTTCACCGCCATTCTCAAACGACGCCCGCCAACAACCAAACTCCCACCACCTCCGCCTTTCTACCACACGTCGTGCCATGGGTTGTAAATGCGTTCCATTCACCTCAAAAAGCGGATCAGGAAGGCTTCACGCCCCCTTTTCATCCATCCAATGGCTGAGCATCGGGTGGCATAGCCCCGCCTCTGAACCCGCTGTGATCCAGAAATTTACATATACGCCCCTCCCCCGGGCTATATAAGCGCAGTACGTTGGCGGGAAGTCAAGGTGCGCAGTACGTCGGCAGAGAACCAAGTGGGAGCAGTGGAGTGGCAGCAGCAGTGTCGGCAGTCAGGCGGGAAGTAGAGTTGCGCAGTACGTCGGCAGAGAACCAAGTGGGAGCAGTGGAGTGGCAGCGGCAGAGTGTCGGGAGAAGAAGTCGTCTGCAGTGTCGGCGGGGCAGTCAAGTCGGGAGACGGAGCTCGAGGCCGACGGGAAAGGCAGACGGGGAGCGCCGTAGAGAGCTCGCCGACCACGCCAGGGGCACGAAGCCAGGCGCAGCTACGCTGACATCGCAGCTTGCCCGCCATCGCGCCACGAGTGTGCGGGTAGAACCCTTCGGTCTCGTGGACCTGGCCGCTCATCCAGGTTCCACGCGCATTAGGCCCACAGGCCCAGTCTGACTCCCTTGCCTTTGAGGGGGTCTTTCCTTTGCTTTTGTGTGAATGTATGTCGTGGTGCCATGTCTTGTAAAGTAGAAACTGTTTAAGTGCATGTAAATAAACATTGCTGTATTCGGTTGTAGTTCTTGCTTGCTTGCTTGTAAATTGCATTCTTACTGTATGGCTGTGAATACATGCTTGCCTTGTCTGAGTGTGGAATAAATGTACTTGTCGAACTGTTCCCCGTTTCGTTGCGTCCTTTCCTTTGTTTGAAAGTTCCATCTTGCATCACGGAAGGAATTGGTAGAGGGGTGTAAGCACCCGGTAAATAACCACGTCCGTCGGGGCCGCGATAACACCGCTCGGTTATCACTGAAGCACGGAACGGACCGCTTAAGCGGTTCGTGTCCTAGGCCGGCCAGCGGCGAGGTACGATCGCCCGGTTAACTACCCGCGCAGGTACTTAGGTAGGTCGAGTTTGGCGAACAACCCTATCCTGCGCGGGTGGCCGATTGGCACGATTGTGGTGTGGTCGGAAGACCCACCCGTGACTAGCTCCTGGCGGTAGTTCCACGGAGGGTCACGACTGAATTGTCCGTTCCGGTGGGCGACGCGGTCGCGATTCGAGTTACGTGGCCGATCACACGCCGGGCGGACCGAAATTCGTAACAATATAAACAGTTTACTATCCCAAAAAGAAATGTACAAATCTGAGATTTCAAATAGCTCCTAGATTAGGTCACAAACGAGGCTTTCTGAGGCCTATATTTTGCCCACTCACCGTGTAAGGGAGATTTTCATGTTTAAGGGCAACTCTGCCTTTCTCCATGACTATGGCAGAAAAATGTACATCAGCTTCGACTTGAGAGTGTGGATGATCAGACCCATGCTCAATTGCAAAAACAAGGGTGGCAGAAGTTGTGGAAAGTCCATCGGAAACGCGGAGCACCAGGCTGTCCTCTGATGTCTCAGAACCATCGTGAATATAGTTTAACCTGTTATTCATCAGTTCATCGTATGTGAAAACATCCCCTGCAAAAAAAATCCACACAAAGTAGGACTTACTTAAATGTACAGTATTCTATGGACATTTCATTAATGTAATCAAATTCTGAATGGATAAAGTAATTAATGAAATGTACAATATTCCATTATTACAAACTAGCAAATACCACCCGTCGCTTCGCTGATGGGAATACTAAGCGAGGTGAGGGGAGAAAAAGAGAAGTGGGGGAGAGAAAGAATGGAGTGGGGGAGAGAGGAGGGAGGGGGAGCGAGGAGCGGTGGTTCCAAACTGCACTTCTGGACCTTTTGAACGACATGTCAAAACTTTATCAGTCAATGTACAGTACTGCCTACCCATCCATCAGCAAAGCAATCAGCATGCTTCACCAGCCAATGCCAAATACCTTGCCATTCATTTAAAAGGAACACGCCCTTGGTGCGTGATTAGTTTGCAAGTGATTTGCTTTTGCTGCTATATTGCAAATCGATCGCCCCAGGAGCATGTTCCTTTTCAATTCATACTTTATCAGGCCATGTGTAGCTGGAACTTGCCCAACAGGGATGAAGAAAACTTTCCCAGAAAAAACAAACAAACAAAAAAACGCTTCTTTCTATGAAGTAAGAGTTTTACTCGGAATCGACGTCGATTCTGGTTCACTACTCAATTCCTTTCAACTGCATGGTTGGAATCGAGTACTTTGTAATCGGTTCTGCCCACCACGATTAACCACTCAAGCAATCACACCAACAAAATGGTTGATAAAGAATGGCTGGCTGGGTCCGTCCAGAGATGACCGAAGACATCTGGAGTATAAAACAATGTGCTAATTGGACAAATGAACACTTTTTAGCAGTTGGAACAGCTGCAGAGGTTAATTCTGCAGTTGAAATTTTGAAATTTGGTTCAGATTAAGAGATTCTAGGGGTTATCACATTTGTGGAACCTAAATAAAGGCACGAACACTCGGAGACGCCTGGAATGTCAACCAATGTCAGAATTGTACAAATGAACACTTGTTAGCAGTTGGAACTGCTGCAGAGGTTAATTCTGCAGTTTTAATTTTGGAATTTAGTTCAGATGAAGAGATTCTAGGGGTTATCGCATTTGTGGAAACTAAATTAAGGCACGAACATTCGGAGATGCCTGGAATGTCAATCAATGTCTGAATTACACAAATGAACACTTTTTTATCAGTCGGAACTGCTGCTGAAGTAATTTTGCAGTTTAAATTTCGAAATTCGGCTCAGGTTAAGAGATTCTAGAGCTTATCACATTTGCGGAAATGAAATAAAGCCAGGAACACTGGCATCTCTGAACGTTTATAAGCATTGCGATGTATCCAGTGATTCGAAGTTATGAAGATGAGGCATTCGATGATATGAGTGAGGAACGTGAAAAAAAAACAAGCTCAAATGAGCTAAGATCCTCGTCCTCTTAATGATGACGCCATAAAACGAATATGACGTCATTGTGATGTATCAGGTTTGCGATAAATTATCTGTGCTCATGCCCGGCTTGATTCCCGCAAACAAAATTCAAACAGCTTGCCTAGTTTCGGAGATAATGGTATAGGCAATTTCCATTAGCGGCGATATTATGACGTCAAGTTTTTTTTTCTAGCAAGAATTTCCAGAATCAGGGATGGTTACTGACTGCGCGTGGGCTTTCTGCATATACATGGCAAGTTTCACGAAGATCCGATGAAAACTCTGGGTTGTGAAACAAAAAATGTCAAAAATAAGAATGACGTCATAAAAATTGATATGACGTCATAGTGATGTATCATATGTGCGGCAATTCATCTCTGCTAATGCCCTGTTCGATTCCCCCAAACAGAATTCAAAAAGCTTGCCAAGTTTCAGTTATAATTTTTTAGGCGATTTCCATTAGCGGAGATATTTTGACGTCATAACTTTTTTCTAGGAGGAATTTTCAAAATCGGAGATGGTTACTGTCTGCGCAGGGTATTTTTACATATGTATGCCAAGTTTCAGGAAGTTTCGATGAAAACTGTAGGCTGTGAAACAAAAAAGTCCACAAGAAGAAGATGAAGAACAACGTGAGTAAGACTTAGAGATCCTCCACGAGGATCTAAAAATGAGCGCTTCATTGTTAAGAAACCATTGTGGCCTGTTACAAGCCAAGGCATTGTTGAGCAGGCCGAACAAAATGGCAAATTAAGACCCCAGCTCGCTGACAAAGGGCTGTCTCATGGGCTGACCAAGGATGATGCCTTCATAAAAGATAATTAAACAAGGCCGTTAATTATCTTCAAACGGGGTGTTTAAATTAACCAAAACACCCAATTTCAATTCCTGCACCACCTTGGAGTTCCCTTCATATGCCTGCAAAGTTTGGGGCCACGAGGTTTCATGGTTTTCGAGTTATGGAGGAGACGGACTGATGGACTGACGGACGGACTGAATGACACACAATGACATATTATTATAGACACACATACACACGTCTGTTTGTTTCTTATACGTTTCCAACCCCTTGGCCCAATTTCTCCAACATATGCTGCAGCACATTGTTTTCACATGCAGAAAGTGGACGTCACAATAAAAACTTTAAATTCTTAATCAAATCGATATTAAAACATGAAATAAGTTTTGGCTGGTACGCTGTCATATGTCGAGTGGCGATTCGCTGTTGGAAAACAAACCACTTGCACTTAAATATGCATATTCCATCCTCAGAATGGAAATTAATATACAGTATAAAGGATCCCAAGTTTACACATGACTACATTGTGTGTAAGGAGTGATCACATGCTCCTGTATGACCTTAAACAAGGAAATGAGGCCAATTGGCATATCATTACCGTGTTGCACTCCTAAGTTTTGGCGGGGGTTTTTTTGCTACAACTTTAAATAACAATCTTCTTGATGTTTTGCAAAATTCTAAATAACTGATCTTGATCGGGTGACTCAACTTGTTTATCATAGAAACGACACATGCAGTACATATCCTGACAGATTGTGTGGAGAGAGGGTAGAGGGAATAAGGAGCAACATAAATGTCAAATTATTCAGTCGCACTGCAATGAGCTTGGTGAATGAATAATTATTTTGGGAAAAAAAAAACAGAAAAAAGAAAAAAGAAATGCTGGCTCAATAAAGGGGGCCAGAAAAAGGGGCGGGTGCAGGGGATATAGTTCGTCCAAACTTTCAAGCCCCCCCCCCCCTGGATCCATCCGTAGTGAATAAGTCGTCGATAGCCCTAATCGATGAGATTACCTGTGATTCTGTGAATACAATGAGTGACTATTGGGATACATTTATTCTACACTCGATGTTTCCATGTGCGCTCCACATTGGAGTAACAACAAAAGCAGGTGCCAACATTTGTGAATGTTTTACCCTGTCGTAGGAGTAGGTGTAGATTTGCATCCTTCCTTGCCAACATGCCGTGTTGTGGGGCAGCCTCAAGCTCAAACCATAGCTCGTCCATGCTCGAATCAGGATCCGACACCTCGAGATGACCCAGACCTACAAAAATACCCACAAGTAATTGATTAAATGTTCCACAGAATTAGCACAACGAAGCACATTGCAGTCAATTATTTCGTTTTTCAGCTGAATGCTTGCTATTGGAGTCTCCGTTGTCTGACAAGTTGACGACTCAATTGAGCAAGTGCAAGGTTATAATAAGCCAGATTTGACAACCCTATGCTGAACCTACAGACAATAATTTGGTCAAGGTAACAACCTAATACCCATTCTTGCCATGAAGCATCATGGAATCTTTAACAGCAACAAGCAAGGACACATTGATAAGACACTTAGGTTTTATTGCAACTTCACTTTTAATGATGAACAACAAAATCATACTTATTGAGCACAGCCATGACCATAAACCGTCGGTGCTATCGAAGCAGTTTCTAGGCAAGGGTTACACTGGGTGGTTTGCCATTGCCATCCCAGCAGTGGTTAGGACAAGAATTTGGAATTTGTTCATGGTGCTGGAGATAGCTCGCAGAGTCTTCGACATCCACCAACCAATGCCGGCAGACGGGACACCCAGTTTTTCGTCCATCCGAGGGACGGCACACATAATGATGAATCACCCTGCCTGTGAAATACCAGGATAACAGTTTATAGCATGGTTGAGATTCAAACCCTAGCTAGACAGCTTAGGCCTTAGAGGCCTTGATTACAATGCCATTATGAACAGCTCCCAGTATGGTATGTAACTTTCTTGAGCCATGAACTTGGCAGACAATGTACTTACACCGATACGACACAGTTGCATCATTCTACTGTACCAAGCAGAATGAATGCTCAGAGACGAGTTTGATCAATCAGAAAATAATAAAGTGGGCAGACTTAAAAAGGACACATTTATTCATTCATTTATTTTGGTTTATTGGGAACGTAAAACACTGGACAAGGCAGTCCGAAGACCGATATTTGTGTCAAGTTTATAAAAATAAAACTTTCATAAAACTTACAAATATATATAGAAATATTAATCAAATAATATTGCATGAACATGTACTGTATGTTATGCATCAAAATTAATGTATGGAATAAAAGTGCAAATTATCCAGAATTGGATGCAAGATCACAATTTGGACTGGCAGGTTTGGGGGGGGGGGGCAGGTCACGGTGGCTTTGAAACCATAACAGACTGTTTCCAAAGCGAAGCAGGAGCTCATCTCTCCGTTCACCAAGAGAAAGGATGTCATAGAAGTCAAGTCGCAGTTTGTTTGGCAGGATATACTGCATGGATATGCGATGCAACGGAGGGCACGCTTCTGGACACGCTCAAGTTTAACTTTCTGAGCAGTGGTCAGACTAGATCCTCAGACAAGTGATCCAAACTCGAGTAGTGGGTGAATGCATACTTTATAGTTGGTAACCAGATCACCAACGCTACCTCCACTTTTCTTAAGGACGCTTAGTATGTACCACCGACGAGCAGCACGCGATACCACAATTTGAACCCAGTTATTCCATTTTAGATCTGCTCGTAGAAGTATCCCAAGAAGCAAAAAAAAAGAGAAAACCCTTTCCAGACAGGTCGTGTCAACACACAACTGTACTGCCAGAAGGGGATTCTTCAAAAAGTGTATCGGCATAACTTTACATTTTTCTGGCTTGGGTTTCATATCTGGCTTGGGCGAAGGATTGCACATGAAATGATGGATAACGTGGGGTCATTGATTAATATCGATAAACATTCACCATTTTACATTGTGTTGTAGTTTAATTGATACCCCGTTTACCGACCGACTGGGACGCTGCCACCCTGTTGAACGAGAACAGCTGCACTTGTTCGCTCGAAGGAGGGAGGGTGCTGGCTGCTCGAGACTGGCTGTAATCGGAACTCCATCTCAGGCATGGTGTTCATTCCATCTGAAACTGGCAAACCAGAAAGAAGGCAGGCGAGGTAGTAATGTGATAGATGTGTGCACGCATATTCATACAAGCAAGAGGCCTTCATTCAGCTTTTAAAGCATCGTACAGAGCTCGAAACACAATGTGTATCTTTCCAATATTGCATTTGACTTAAAGTTGTTTGCCCATCTGCACCACCATTACAAATGAAAAACAATGTCCGACAACGACCGGAAACAGCCACAGAAAACATTTATTAAATTATCGTCAAAGAACAACAAATAAGGTGTGTCGAGCTTGTTGCCTGAAAACTATTGCTGTTTTCCTTACCGGTGAAGCGAAACGCCATGTAACCTTGGACTGAGGCTTGCAATGGAGGCCTGTAAATGATCTTTCCAGAGTCCACATCAGCCTGAGTGAAGAGCAGGACAGCGTGATGGGGCCTATCTGCATGTTCGATGGAGCCTGCAAGGATGTCCGTCCCAGTAACTGAATCTGCGGCCTAAAAATATTTCATCTCCTCTACCCCCAAGCCCTCAGCTCCAACTCCATGCAGTCAATCGAAAAACATTTCCATTTACTCTCATATTTTATTATCTGCCGTAATCTTAAATATTCCATCGACATAATATATTTATTTCCTCTTGTTCGCCGACGATGCAGCGCAGCTAATTTCATGATTATACAAAAGTAACCAAATCAACGACTTTGGACGACAAAACACTGCATTCATGAGTTGAACTTTGAGGAAAAGAAAATGCAACGTTTTCTTCTGTTGGTGTACCTGTTCTTCCACATGGTCCTCTAACACAAAGAAAAGGAAAATGACAATGGAATGTGGGTGGGCTGAGCGTACAGGTGTGCTCGAAGCCCGAGGCCTGTGATGAGAGCCGCTGGAAGAATAACTGCAGCCCCATTCTAATCCTGCACGACAGGTGCTTTCATCTTGTAATCCAGGTTTATTAGCCAGTGAAACAAGCCTTCCCCCCAAAAAAATAATGCCCTTACCTTCTGAATTAACTAAGTAAAGATTAACTTTCAAAGTCTGATTTATGCACAAAACAACACACACACACAAAAAAAAAAAAAGGCAAAAACTAAATAACATTTAACCCTGTTAAATGCCTCGAGGAGAAAATGCTGTTTAACACTCTCACGTGCCTACCAACAACCACCTAAACATGTCAATGCCCATTGCACGGCTACGCAATCAGAAATAGAGTCCAGTGCAACAAATGTGCGGCACGACGAAATTGGTACGGCAACCACAGAAACCAGTCACTTCATCACGATCAATGAACGCCTTGGGAGAACAGAAAGGAAAATAAATATTTGAATGTGATGGATCAAACCAGCGTGGAGTACGGAGCGCTGTGGGTGCAGTGAGCAGTTCTGCAACAAAAGAGTCTTCCTCCAAGACTTCAGCCAAAACTAGGTGTGCTGGCTGATATTGAAATTTTTCTTCCACCGATTAGCAAGTGGGAAAAAAATTTAATAACTCCACTCCATAAAGCCAGCACAGTAAGTCACACGCCATAGAGCCAGTGAGAGAACAACATAATTCATGCACTATACATTTCTACAGAGCAGGCATAGCAGCAGGAAGCCTCAGATCATTTATCGGCAGAATGAGAACTTAGTTGGGAGCATGATTTCCACCGAGCTGTCTAGTCTGGATTTAACTTTTTTATTTATTGCAGTTTTGATGCAGTGGTGGCAGTGGACGCTACATCTCGAAGTATGCCATCCTTTGTATGAGGACATAAAGCCATCAGTCTCAGGTCTCATCTGGATTTTTGGTTGTGGATGTTAAAGATCCCAGAATTTATCTCAAAAAGAGAACATGATGTGCATGTACCGAGGCCAAATTCCCTGCCTATAGATGTTAATGGTAATAATAGGCTAGTATCACAGAAGAAAAGTAAAAACTGATTGATTAAATTAATGGGTTGTGGATAAAGCACAGGCACTTATTGTTATTATTATTATTATTATTATTATTATTATTATTATTATTCTCCTTCTCTTCCCTTCCCTTTTAAAGGGGTGAGGGCCAACGGTACCAAGCTTCTGTTCTGCCTCGACCATAATAGTCCTCCACTTCCCCCTGTCCTCAGCCAACTCTCTCCACTCTCCAACCACCTCCACCTTACTGATCTCCCTCCTCACACAATCCTCCCATCTCGACCGTGGGTTATCTGTTTTCCTCCTACCTTGCTCGCTCAACTATCTGCTCTCTTTGCCATTCTCTCTTCCTCCATCCATACCAAGTGACCAGCCCATTTCAGCTGGCCTTTTAACCAATCTCCCCATCAAGCTCATCTGCACACCAATCTCCTCCCTCAGTTCAACCATCCTCCGTCTGTCCACCCTGTTCACTCTTCTTCACGGTGGGCCAAAAGTTTTATTGTATATTCTTGATTATCCTTGTAAGCCATTGAATAAACTCATATGAAGTATGTAACTTGTATATTCGTTGCATCAATCCAAACTTGCTGTCGTGGTAAGGTACAAATGGAAGATAGCATCCTCGGATCAGCGGGAAATCGAGCGATGGAGCATAAAGGTAAAAGGAACTTGAAGCTACTGCTACTGGAGCTAAAAGCTACTGGAGTTCATCAAAGATGTGTACTAGTCCCCACTCTTTTCAGCACTTGTATGGACTGGATTCTGGGGAGGATGTCAGAGAGATCAAGCTGCGGTGCATCATTTGGGAATGTTAAGATCTCTGACCTTGATTTTGCAGATGATGCAGTCATCTTTGCGGAGATTCTTGATATCCTTTTGGGGGCACCCAAGGTTCTGAATGATGAGTCAGAGCCAGTGGGATTACAGGTTTCCTGGGTCAAAACTAAGATCCAGGCTTTCAATGACATCTTGGATGCTGCTCTCTTGCCTGTACAGTTTGTGGTGAGGATGTTGAGGTCACGGAGAGAAAAAACAGTGCAGAACAGAGAATATGGTCTCTCGAAGAGAGTGTAAGGGAGGGGAATGGGGCGGGGTACACAGGCTAAACAAGATGAACACTACAGGGTCTTTCAGGTCTTTACATGACAGGGATTTCAGGAAGGAAAGCAGGGAATTTGAAGGAGGTGGGTTAGGGGTGGATTAACTGGGGTTGAAAAGATCATGGTTTTGGATGGGGGAAGATAAGAGATGGTGGTGAACAGCTGTTTTGAAGACCTGGAGGGAAAATTGGGATTGAAGAGAGTGGGGGAGTTTGCTCCAAAGGTAGGAAAAAAAGAGGAATGAAAGGGTGAAGGTGAGCAGTGATTCTTGAGTTTGGTAGTTTTACCAAAAGGGAGTTGTTGGCAGACCTTGAGTGCCCTGTGGAAATATGGAGGGGACAGATCTCAGACAGAGCAAGGGGGGGAGGGAAAGAGGACAGAAAGGAGACGGTAGAAGACAGAAAGACCACAGACATGCCTGCAGTGAGAGAGTGAGAGACCCAATGACTCAGCCTCATCGCAGGAGATAGCAATGATCCTAAATGCCTTGGTTTCCACAGCATTAAGCCGAGAAAGGTGAGAGGCAGGACTACCAGCCCAGAGGGGAGAGCAGTACTCCATCAGGCTGCGGACGAAAGCTTTGTATGAGTCAGGAGCTCAGGTGTGTCAAGGAAGGACTTTGCATGATGGAGGATGCCCAGTCGGTGACTGGTTTTGGAAGCCAGTTTGGAAATGTGGCTTTCCCAGGAAAGATCATGGCAGATAGTGAGACTCAGAAGCTTAAATGAAAGGACTTCAAGAGGATGGTTGCTTAAGTAGAAGGGGGGGAGGGGGTTCCAGATGTTCCTTTCGGAATGACATAGTGAGAGTGTGAGATTTGTCAGGGTTAAAAGACATCTTCCAAGTGTTGGACCAGCTTGTGATTTTTTTCCAGATCTGCAGAGAGTGAAGAAGCTGTGGCTTGCCTATCTGAGGGATGGCAGATGGTACAGCAGAGGGTGGAGTCATCAGCAGAGATAAAGAGGATTTTCCAGAGAGTCGGAGAGATCATTGATGAAAACCAGAAAAAGAACAGGGCCGAGAACGCTACCTTGAGGAACTCCAGCCTGGACAGGAAAAGGGGATGAAAGAACTCCATTTAGGGCCACACGTTGGCTGTGACAGGAGAGGAAGTCTGTGATCCATGAGTGGAGATGGCCTTGGATACCATAGAAAGATAATTTGGTGAGCAGGGCAGGGTGCCAGACTGTATTGAAGGCACACGATATGTCTAGGAAGGTGGCTCTGATTTCCTGTCTGGCATTGAGGATCTCCATCCATTGTTGGGCAAGCAGAATCAGCATATCCAGGGTAGAGAGATCTGGTCTGAATACAATTTGATGATTGGAAATCAAGCCATTGGAGAAGACAAAGGATTTAATGTCTGAAGCAATGAAGGATTCCCTAACGTTGCTGATGATTGGGTGAAAGCTGATTGGTCTGTTGTTGCAGGGATCCGTTTTTGCACCTTTTTATGCAGAGTGGTAATGTTTGCTGATTTCCAAGCAGATGGCAGATGGCAGATGACCTTGAGAAAATAAGAGGGTGAATAGAACAGAGGGAGGGTAAGCAAGAGCAGCAGAGCAGGTTTTTAGGACACGTGGGCTGATGCCGTCTGGACCGGTTGCAGAATCTGAGTCGAGGTTTGACAGAAAGCTTTCCACCTTGTCAGGAGAAAAGGACACAGAGTCCAGGAACAGTTGGGTGCGACTGGGTAAGGTGGGTACAGAAAGCGATGGGTTTCAGACACAAGATTTAGAAGAAAACACCGAGTTTAGGGATTCAGCCTTTTCACGTGCAGTGTCAGCTGTGCGGCCATTTGAGGTAAGGGAGGGGGTGGAGAGGGAACATACACCAGTAACAGACTTGCCGAGACGCCACTAGGATTTGAAAGAGGGAGACAGTTTTGAGACTTTAATCACTATTTGAAGACAGTCTTTATTAAACGAGTACAATTACATTTCAAGGACTAAAAAAATGACCAGATTGAGTAGCACATTAAAAAAAAAGACCTGTTTCTAATGGTTCGAGTTCTGCATCTTAATAGTTAGGGTGGTGGGCTTCGGATCCTCGGGTTCTGAGTTCAAATCGTGCTCAGCTGTTGAATTAATACCAGGTGGAATTAACTCGGCCTGTCATCCTTCCGAGGTCGGCAAAAATGAGTATCAGCTTATTGGTATCCTGCGTTGGAGTGGCGACCCGACCAGGATTGTGCCCAATAGCCCAGGAGATTGCTTTGGCAGCACCAACGCTCTGCACAGAGTATGGTCCCAATGGATGGATGGATGGATGGATGGATGGATGGATGGATGGAATTCTGCATATTCTCGACTTCTTTGGTCTCCAATGAGTCTCCAGTCAAAGATGTAATGCAAGTCGAAGTCTCTGACTTATTCTTCAGGCTTGGCAAATGCCAAGTGATAATTATGATCCTGTAACTTCATGGTGTGTGCACATGAGCTCTCCCAAGATTGCACAACCCCAAAGTGTGTTTTTACCTCTTGCAGACTTCATAAACCGCAGTTAGAAAATTGCTAATGGTTAATTTGCAGTCTCTTCTGTGTTTCTAGCATGGTCCAGGTTAATATAAATGGACAACACTGTTGTGTATAAAGATAATCGGGTTCACACTTGCCTCTGAGCCTGGGTTCAATATTTTGGCCCAGCTATAAATTGTCATCCTTGTGTCTTGCAGGCAGGATGAGGCATCAATGTGTGACTGGGAGTCCCGTGTTGCAGCATTAGTTGGTAGATGTTGAAGATTCCACTGTGGTTACTGCTGTACATTGGTGAGGCAGTATGTCATGACCACATGCTTTAAACACTGAGGGCCCCTTATTTATTAACTGGCCAATGATGGTGAGCAGGAATTCCAATAAAATTGGTTTGTGATTAAAAACAACCATTCCAAGGAATGTAATTGTTAATTTACAACGAGACTCAGCTCTATCTATCACCGGGCGTAGTGGCGTGCACCTGTAATCTGGCTACTCGGAGGCTTGGGTTGGAGGATCGCTTGAGGACGGGTGCTATGCACTGGGCCGCGCTATAAGAGGGTGTAGGGCAGCCCGGAATCATGGCGAAACCCAATCCTTTTCCCTGTGTCGTAAGAGGCTACCAGGGTTGCGTCAGGAAGGGCATCCGGCGTAAAACATGTGCCAAATCACTGTGCGGATCATACGGATGATCCGCTGTGGCGACCCCTAACGGAGCAGCCGAAAAACGAACAACAAGACTTAGCTCTATCTATCGTTAAACCAGAGAAAAACCTTTCTTCTTTCAGGAATTTTATCAAAATTATATCAACAAAAGTGTGTTTAGCCACCAAAAAAGAGGAACTAGAATGGCATTCGGTAGAGCGTATATCTCTGCCAGGCTGAACAGTATGTTTTGTATCCCACTGATAGGTCGGATATGCATTCGGAACTGAAGCAAAATGTAGTTGACTTGTTCTTCTCCCCAAACCAACTCAACCACCAAGTTTTGTCACAACTCATCCACAACTTTTTGAAATATCATGCCATAATGTACTGGATATCGTTTGAGATATCATGCCATACTGTACTGGATATCGCTTGAGATATCATGCCATACTGTACTGGATATCGTTTGAGATATCATGCCATACTGTACTGGATATCGTTTGAGATATCATGCCATACTGTACTGGATATCGTTTGAGATATCATGCCATACTGTACTGGATATCGTTTGAGATATCATGCCATGCTGTAGTGTAGTGGATATCGTTTTTGGCCCCACCTCTCAATGGTGAAGAATTCAATGAAAAATCAAAGATTTTTCGTATTCGGATTTGTATCTTCACCAAAACCAAAATAAATTCTACCTTGTCACACACACACAACCTGTCCACCAAGTTTCATCTGAATCCATCCACAACTTTGTGAGATATCATGGTCACAGACAAGCACACAAACAGACACGGGTGAAAACAACCTCCTTCTACCTTCAGTGGCACTCGGTGGAGCCCATTCCTCCGCCACGTAATGCCTGATCCACGAGAACATATCGTGCCCAATACATTTTTGAAGTATCGTGCTATACAGTACAATAGCGTTTTTGGCCCAATCTCTCAATGGTGAAGAATCACTTTGGGAATGAAATAATTATCATATCTACATCTGGAATCGGATCTTCACCAAAATCGAATCAGTTTGTCCTTGTCATACACCGAACCTGTCCACAAAATTCACCTGGATCCGTCTGCAACTTTTTGAGATATCCTGTACACAAACAAACAGACAAACAGACAGAGAGGGATGAAAACATAGCCTCCTTCATCTTCGGTGGCGGAGGTAATTCCACAAATTATTCAAAGTCTAATAAGATATGATTTTCCTTACAAGAACGTCAACACAAGTGGACACCATTAGTCTATCAAAGCCTACGTTGGTATTGCAAACCCATGATTCTTGTCCATGCTCAATACAGTCGTTTTAAATGCTGAAAAATGAAGCAAGGAAGCAGCATGTATCGTTTTGAAAGTCTTTCGTACGATTCGGCTGGGGCTCAAACCACCGACCTCCCAGACTCAGAGCATATGTTCTAATCATTACACCACCGATGCTGGGACGATTAACTATAATCTAAAATATTTCTTATCATTGCATGGTAAAGGTACATATACACGAGCAGTTTATTATTAATCAAAATGATGAACCAAGAAACAGTGAAATCCATTTAACACCATGTTAAAATCATTAAATTCCTCACCAGATTGAGCTGGCAGTGGAAAGGTGATATTGTACAAAAGATTTCCATTTTCAGAGTCGCCATCAACAAAGGCTAATTGTCTGGAGCTGAGGGGTGTGATCTGGTCTTTAAACACCTGATGCGGAACAAGGAAATGGAATGGCACACTTTTACATCATGTTGGACGAATAAAAACTATCCTTGACTTTTGAAACTAAGTGTGTCTGTAAGAAAATGCAAATTGTGGTGGTTAAAATTGTACAATTAATTTGCAATTGGTCACTGCCTTTGACACCAATACAAATATTTTATTACGGACCCTAGGCATCAAAAAGTTACATATATCGAACAAGCAGTTTCAAATGAAGCACCCTGCTGCCGTTAGAGCATTAAAATTGCATCAGATGTGGCAACAAATGCGAATTGTTGCTCCCAGATTGCCGGCTTGATGACAGAAGACACCACTTGCATATTGTCGCCCCCATCCCTACCCCGTTTAGAATCTCTTGCGGGCACGGCCGGGCAACTTGCTCGTCCTGGTAATGTGCCATGAGTAACATGCGCTGTGTGTGATTATAGATAAGAACTTTGCCAAAAAGTGCATCACAGAATGCAGTTTGTTTTGCATGAACATGCAAATATTTTGGTGGTCATCTGCATGTTGCAGATGTAAAATTAAAAAAACCAAAAATGAAGAAAATAAACAGAACAAAGGAGGTGGAAGTTACACAAATATAAATAGTGCTCCGAACGGTTTGTAATCGCCCCAAAAGAAAAACCCCCAAAAAAAAAAAAAAACATGGAAAATATCACGTTGAGATGAAACAATTGCCAGCAATTCTGCAAAAGATTTTCACATTTTGGGTATTTAAGTCACCAGAGACGAAGAAAGCACTGACCTGCATGCCGAAAGGGAAGGGTACGTCCGGTGCAATCTCGGGTGGTGAATCAAATTCAGCGGCAATGTGGACGATCAACTCCTGGCCATGAAGCACGTTTGGTGGCGTCGCACTATCAGAAATCTGTAAAAGAACGACACCGAATTGAGACTCGGACACATCAAATTCTCCAATGGTAGGGGAATATCTCATTTTTAAGTGTCTGATAAACCTGGTGATATGATTTTGCAGAAAATACAGATAAATCTATATTCTTAACAATCCTCTTGAAAAAGTTAAGTCATTCAAACATTTGAGCTTCACTTTTCGCCATGATCGCTCTTGAGCAAACCACATATCTAAGTTGGCCTCCAAAGCCAGCCACCAAATGGGCATCCTTTGCTGTGCACACCTGAACTTTCACTGACCTATGAGTGCTTCATCTGCAGCTTGATGGTGCACTGCTCCTCTTCTGGGCTGGTGTCCCTGTCTCACACCTTTCTCAGCGAGACACCATGAATCATTGGAATTTGCCTTCAACATCATTGGAATCTCCCATGATTGAATTGAGTCGATGGGCCAATTACTTTCACATTGCAGACAGGTCGGTGGTCTCTTTATCTTATACTGCCTCCTTTCTGGTCTTGCACCCTCTGCCCTTCCTATGCTCTGATCTCTCTCCCATCCACAGGTTCTTGCAGGGTGTATACAGTCTGCCAACAACCACCTTCTCTTAAAAATAACTCCCAGAATCCAGAATCACTGCTCACCTCCACTCATTTGTTCCTCTATTTTTTCCCCCCACCTGTGGAACCACCATTCCTCAATCTCTTCAATCTTGTTTTTCCCCCTCCAGGGATTCAAGAGAGCTTTGCACCACTATCTCAGGTCATCCTCCATCCAAAATCATGATCTCTTCTACCCCATTATCCCTCCCAAAGCCCACCTCTTTCCAAGTTTACAGTTTGATTGAATGCTTGTGGCTCTATCCATCTTGAGTCCTTGAGACCCCATGCGTCCTCCCCCGAGCCCTCATTCTTCCCCAAATCCCTTATTTCTCCAATTTCCCTCTATTTTGTACCTCGACTCTGCCGATGACGTGTCCCCCACCCCCACACTCTTTCTCCTGTTCCTTTTGCTCTGTTATGTGCTGATCCGTTCTGTGTTCTAGCTCCTCCACGAAACTCGACACTGTATACAAAAAAAAAA
>NC_140965.1:43428229-43508229 GCF_056783735.1 Eptatretus burgeri
GAGAGTTAGAGAGTTAGAGAGTTAGAGAGTTAGAGAGTTAGAGAGTTAGAGAGTTAGAGAGTTAGAGAGTTAGAGAGTTAGAGAGTTAGAGAGTTAGAGAGTTAGAGTGAGAGAGAGAGAGAGAGAGAGATAGAGAGAGAGAGAGAGAGAGAGAGAGAGAGAGAGAGAGAGAGAGAGAGAGAGAGAGGTGGGGAGGAGGGGAGTTAGCAGAGAGAAAATATCATGCTTTATGAACAACACACACACACTATATTAGTTCTTGGCCGATATCGGCAATTTTTTCGGGAATTGGCAGATTGGAATCTGTGTGATTTCTGACTACAGTACATACTGTATACAACTCAAAAACCTTGAAGAGCTTTCACCCTTATTTTGTGTGAATTTCAAGAAACAAATTTTAAAAAAACAACGTTGCATTATAGACGTTTCAGGGAGATGTGCATAAACATTAATTTTTATAAACAGCGGCCAATTGTCGTGACGGGAAGAAAAAAAATTGGCTCGGTAATTTAGAAAACACGTTAGTATGGCAAACGGCTGGGAAACCGGGTGTTATCAAATATATTTTGCTTTGAAACTCACAAAGAGAAACATATAACCTTTCTAAAGCACACCGAGTCATATAAAATAACCAAATGCTTTAGAAGCAGTCACAAGGACAAAGGAAAACGTGATTGCTCATATGCTGCTGAGGTTAAAAGTTAAAACCTTCAAGGTAAGGGATGAAACTTTGCCACCACGGTGTCCGTAACCAAGCATGCAGGCAAACACACACCCACGGAGAGTCCCTTTACAGATCCAAACCTACCCATATGTACCTCTATGTTGTAGCAACTGCCGACTGCACATCTCAAATGGGACACAAACTGTACCGCTACCGACTGTAGGGTGCTCGGCAAGTGGCTTAAGCACTTCAATGAAATAGTTGACAAGGAACAGCTGGCTTGGCAAGCTGAGTGGTAATGGCACATACCTGCAAAAAAAAACCTAAACATCACCGATTTCTTCATATTTTCAGGTTCCACTCCAGATTTCGAGTTATTTAATCCATGTGATTCAATCCTCCAAACTCAAATTATATTTAACGCAGGCTTATCGATCGCTTAATTCATCATATTAAACACCTCCCAGAGATTCCCGAAATGTCAAATATGTCCGCATTAGAGAAATGAACACTTTTTTTTAATCAGTCGGAACTGCTGCGACACTACATGGCCAAAAGTATGTGGACACCTGCTCGTCCAACATCTCATTCCAAAATAATGCGCATTAATATGGAGTTGGTTCCCCCTTTGCTGCTATAACAACCTTCATTCTTATGGGAAGGCTTTCCACTAGATGTTGGAGCATTGCTGCAGGGATTTGCTTACATTCAGCCACAAGGGCACTCGTGAGGTCGAGCACTGATGTTGGGCGATTATATCTGGCTTGCAGTCAGCATTCCATTCCATCGCAATGGTGTTCGATGGGGTTGAGGTCAGGGGTTAAAGCCACAATAACGTGACTGTGCAGGCCAGTCAAGTTCTTCCACACTGATCTCAACAAACCATTTCTGCATGGACCTCGCTTTGTGCATGGGGCATTGTCATGCTAAAACAGGAAAGGGCCTTCCCCAAATTGTTGCCACAAAGTTGGAAGCACAGAATCGTCGATTCACAGAAAGCACAGAATGCATTCGGGCAGGTAGTGTTCTCCTGGCATCTGCCAAACCCAGATTCCGCCGTTGGACTGCCAGATGGTGGAGCATGACTCATCACTCCAGAGAACGCATTTCCACTGCTCGAGAGTCGAATGGCAGTAAGCTTTACACCACTCCAGCCGATGCTTGGCATTGTGCATCGTGATCTTAGGCTTGTGTGTGGCTGCTTGCCCATGGAAACCCATTTCATGAAGCTCTCGCCGAACAGTGCTTGTGCTGACGTTGCTTCCAGAGTCAGTTTGGAACTCGGTAGGGAGTGTTTCAACTGACGACAAATGATTTTTCCGTGCTATGCGCTTCAGCACTCGGTGGTCCTGTTCTGTGAGCTTGTGTGGCCTACCACTTTGCAGCTGAGCTGATGTTGCTCCAAGACGTTTCCACTTCACAATAGCAGCACTTGCAGTTGACCAGGGCAACTCGAGCCAGGCAGAAATTTGATGAACTGACTTGTTGGAAAGATGGCATCCTATGACGTTGCCACGTTGAGAGTCACGGAAATCTTCAGTACGGCCCATTTGACTGACAATGTTTGTCTATGGAGATTGCATGGCTGTGTGCATGATTTTATACACCTATCAGCAATGGGAGTGGTTGAAATAGCCGAATCCACCAATTAGAAGGGGTGTCTGCATACTTTTGGCCATGTAATGCAAGTTCAATTCTGAAGCATAAATTTTGTCATTCGGCTTAGTTTAAGAGATTATAGAGGTTATGGCATGTGCGGAAATGAAATAAAGCCACAGACGCTGTCGTCTGCAGGCGTTTATAAGCATTGCCATGTACCCAGTGATTTCTAGCTATGATAAACAGGCATTCGATGATATGAGTGAAAAAAGTGAAATAAAAACTTTATCGTTTAGAAATTGTTGCGGCTTGTTCCACGTCAAGGTATTGTTGAGCAGGCGGAAGAAAATGGTGAATTAAGTCCCCAGCGAGGTAACCCAGGATGCACCTTAAGACCCGATCGAAAGCGAGGTGGCCAAGGATGCGCCAGATAAAGGATATAATTAAATATGACCATTAATTATCTTCAAAAGGGGTGTTTTAATTAACCCAAACCCCCAATTTTCACTCATTCACTCCCTTGAAGTTCAGTTAGGGGTTCATTCCACTAGGTTTCATGGTTTTGGAGTTATAGAGGAGAAATACACACACTAACTGATTGACTCACTCACACTGACATTTATTACTACAAATATTCACACATGGTACTCGTGTGAAAAAATCCTGACTCAACCCAGCACTTGACACCAAACAACCTCATCATTGAACAGTTACTCCAATTATATTGTTGCAGTTCTTGGTACCGGCTTCAAAGGCAATTGCACACAACATACATGTCCCTCAATTTCGTTATTTCCATCATATAAGTTCAGTAGTCCCTTCCCCTTGCGTAGTGGGTTGAATGTGATTGGATGCGTTGGTAAAAGGGCGAGATAGGTTTTTCCCTTTTCTTCTCATTTCTTAGGGGGCAATTGTAGATCACCAATGAGCTTCGTGGCATGCGCTGTGCAACACGGGCGCTGGATAATTTGCATATCGTGCCAAAAGCTCTTTTGAATCGCACGCCAACACCAAACTGCCCCCTCACTCAACCTCCCCATAATCTTCCATCAGATAACACAATACGTACGCAACCCTTATCATTTATTAGTGCACATTTTTACTTAAACTTGGTTTTTATTTCACACCTTAATTTACATTGCATTAAGACATTATACGTGCCGTTCATCGCCCCAAGACCCTAAATTCTCACAACCCGCTAACCACATTACCTCCACCACACGTGAACTACCCACCTTCCTCCGCGATCACCACCTCATCTACAGCTCCCACAGACGTTGACGCAGCTTCTAAAGGCCCAGTCACACCTTGACGTTTTAGCCAGCAATGGCAACGTATTAAAATGTATGTAAAACGCTGGCTTACGTTGAACTTTTGATGGTTTTTTTTAAAGATTCGGACGTATTCATAACGACTTGGTGTTATGTATAACGTATTAGTAACGGACACAGAACGTTTCGTTCTGTTATAGCTAACTTATACCAACGAATGCTGAACCTGTTGTCGGCCTTCACAACCTATGCCCAACGATAGTCTAACTTATGCATAGCGCGCTGCACGCATGGCCGACGATCACGTGGCGTAGCCTATTAAAAGGCTTCCGCACAACGATTCAAATCATAACCGCCGCAGAAATGGAAGTGTCAACATCGCAGTCACACCTTGGCGATCTTGCCAACGTATGCCGACCTCTGAAAAATGCGTCTAAAACGCTGGTGCACGTCGAATATGGTATGGGAAAGTTTGGTATGCGTGAATAGAACGCTAAGGTACGCTATCATACATCGTAGTAAGTGGAGTACGTCTTGTAATTTTAAACATGTTGAAAATTTTATGAAGTACTTGCCGTATCACACACGCTCCGCATGCGATGGGAATAAGTTGTAGGCACGTTACACGATCGTTGACACGCGTCGACACACGTTACTTGTAAGTTACTCATAAGTCGAAACACGTCAAGGTAATGGTTAGCGTTAGTGATCCAGACTCCGGTTTTTTTTTTTTTGGGTTTTTTTTTCTTCGGTATGACGGTGTTCAGTGTACAGTGCGGTTATGATTTAAATCGTTGAGCGGCAACCTATTAATTATATTATATTATAACCGCACTAGAAATCGAAGTGTCAAAATCACCATCATACCGAAGGAAGGAAGAAAAAAAAAAAAGAAAAAGAAACAGGGAGTCTGGAACACTGACGCTAACCATTACTTTGATGTGTTTCGACTTATGAGCACCTCACAAGTAACGTGTGTCGATGTGTGTCACCGATCGCTTAACGTGAGTACAACACGTAACTCGTAGGTTAGAAATAAGTTTCGGGTACGCAAAGCATTACCTCGACTTGTTTCGACTTATGAGTAACTCACAAGTAACGTGTGTCGACGTGTGTCAACGATCGCGTGACGTGCCTACAACTTATGGCCAGCATTATGCAAAACGTGTGTCATACGCTGGCATAAGTCTTAAAATTTCAAGCATGGAAAATTTGAGGACAACCGAAAAGTACAACGTTTAAAGCCAGCGTACAACGACGTATGGCAGTGTTTTTCAGCGTGCTCTCATTGTTATCAAAACTTACCCATAACGTATTCGACGTGTACCAGCGTTTTAGACAAATTTTCAAAAAATCGGCATAAGCTGGCTAAAACGGCAAGGTGTGACTGGGCCTTTAGCACAGAAAACGACGAGAGCAGCAAGTGCCTCCATGCTCTGGATTTTATCTAAAATTCAAGCCAACAGGCGTTAATTGGCCATTTGCGTCCTTCTGCTTAATATATAATCGAGCTGTTTGCTAATACAAGCAATTACGAGCTCCCAGTGTCCACTCCTGCACCTGCAACGTATCCCGAGCCCCCACCCATGTCAATCACGGAATGACCATCACGTGTGGTAGTTGAGTGACCAAGTGGGCAGGAATTTTTGTGGAGGTCTGGCATCGGATGGCGAAAGCGGTCATGGGCCAATCGGCGGCCGAGATTACCCAAAGAGGCCGTTTTGAACCACCTTTCGGCCCCGCCCACGCTGAATGGTTACAAAAGGGCAGAAGGGCCTTTCTTCCTGCATTGGTGTAGGCTCCGGTGCTCACCCTGTCCTGTCTTGTCCGGTGCTTGCTTTGCAAGAGAACGATCGTGGCTCAAACAGTGGTGCTCACATTGGTGGGTCAGAGTGTTGAGTGGATGGAGCGAGCGCAGTAGTTTGGGCCAAAGCCAAGCCACACATACACACTCTTTAGATTCTCACACAGTAGGCTATTTATCTCACGTGTTCTTTTCTTTGCATTCATGATATATCGTTCTACTTGAACGCAGAGCTCAACGAGGCCTTTGCTGCCACCAACTGTCCTTTTAAGGGCACCACCACTGATACGCACCTTCACAGTTTTCTCTTGCATCACATACACCACACGCACTACGAGCACCCACCGCACTTCTATGATCAAGTACCTTTAGACATCATCAGTATTCCTCCTTTGACCCCTCCCTTTAGTGCTTGGGTCGCAGAGGCATGACTGCCCGCCCGATGAGCAAAGGCGGTGATAAACCTCATCCTTTCTCTCCTCTTTCTATTCTAATCTTCTCCTTTTGCGGTTGGTCTAATTGGGTAACCATGTCTTGTGTATAGCCGATAGGTAAGGCATAGAGTTGAAGTTCTGCTTCTTGTCAGTTTTCCTTCCTGTACTCGCTTGTACTCTTCATTGCTTGCAACCATTATCCTTGTGCATTATTCTTGTGTTTTCACCCCTGACCATTTTTACTACATTTCCCCTTTTTGATTGCTTGCTTGTGCATTAAAATGATGCATAGTACCGTACCTTCACATTCTACATTGTCCTGTAAATAATAAGTCCCCTCTTTTTGAACATAATTTCCAATCGGTCTGTGTTCGTCTTTTCCCCATTGGTCCAGTGTTGTCCACACCTAATTAGTCTGGGAGGTTATAATTCCCAAATTTATTGGCTTTCATCCAAGTCTGGTATGCACTAGTGGTTGCTTGGCCACCCCAGTTAAGATCTAATTAAGATAAGCTTAGTGCTTGGCCGAGGGTGCGTTCCCCGATCGAGAGATCGGGTGACCTCCAGCTAAACGGCAATTACACGGAGGACGCTGGACCACGTGGTTGACTAATTGGCGTTTGCGGTTGCCAGCAACCCACGACGGACACGAAGTTATTCGTACTCGGCAGCCTCAGGCATGATGCTAAGTCCGAGGATCTCTCATAGTAGACCCAAAACCCATGGCCTAAAAATATAAAAGGATTCATTCATCCTTGTCTAGACAACTGCTCTCACATGTGGTGAGGTTCAGGTCAGGTCAGGTATGGGAGTATGTGCCAGAGCAGCGCGTCGCTGCGTCCACTTTGCGCCGGTAATCCAGGGGCCTCCGTCTAGCCATCCCCCAGACAGATGCCTGGCCCATCCCCATCTACTTGAGATGGTGAGGTTCGAGCTCAACAAACTTACTTGACAGAGTCGAGTCTAAAGCAATCCCACTCATCAACTCTCCCAATCTGACCTCAAATCTCGACCCGCTTGAATTCCACCGTAATGGTGGCTCTTTTACCTTTTTCCATCGATATTACTTCCGTTTCTGCTCTCGAGAACTGGCTACTTATGTACCTCTGCCATTAGGTAGGCCACAAATATTAAAAAAAAACAAACAACAACAACAACAAAAAAGTATTTGGTATGACTCGAACAGAGTTTGAACCACTGACCTCCCAGACTCAGCAAAGAAGACTAGGCTTCTATTAATCACAAGTGTGGACTCAGGATGGCATAGAGGTACACACACTCACGTTTAAGCTGTCTATCTTGTGTTTGAATCCCGACTCAGCTCTAAACCGTTATCCCGACAGTGTGACCACTCCTCATTTTCACAAATGCCAAGGTGAGCCAATGAAAAAAGCCAAGAATTCACAAGGTTTCGGAAAAGCGATGATAATAGAAAACCTATACGCCAAGAAAACCTATAGAAAGCCAAGACGCCAAGGTGAACAACGAATAGCCAAGTTCTTGTGAAAAAAGCCAAGGAGTGGTCACACTGTATCCCGGTGTTTCACAGGCAGGGCGATTCATCAATGTGTGTGTGCCGTCTCTCAGATGTACATTAAAAACGGGCGTCCTGTGTGCCAGCATTCCAGTTGGTGGATGTTAAAGATCCCAGTGTCCTCCGTGAAGTGTAGGCGAGCTAGCGCCATCACCATAGCCAAACTCGAAATTTCTACCCTAACCAGCCGAGGGCATTGCATCAGCGGCACAGCCGTGCCCTCTGCCAATGATGCTTCCCTGCAGCCTTGTGCTGGATATGAACAAAGAAGATTCACAAGTATGTTTTTGTCAAAAAAAAATACATTGATAGAGCAGGAGGATAACTCTGTGGTAGCGTACACACGGCTCTTTAGTCTGCATTTGATTGCTGTTGCAAAAAGATCACAGGCAAGACATCATATCGTAAATCACACCATAGTTTTGAAAGCTATAGTCAGCCAACTGTTTTATCTGCTGGCATTCGCTTGTGGCTGGTAATAATGCCAAAGGCATATTTCTGAAAGAGATGGTCAATGTGTGCTGGTACATTGGCGAAATTCCCAATGCCTGCTTCATTGTTTACATTATTGCTCGTTCTGGCACTCACATCATTTATGTTCCATCAAGATGTGCCGAGAGACTGGTTCCGTGGCTGGAAACTGGAGGGTCACATCAATCTCATTACGCTGAGGCCAAGTGGCCTTGTTTCTGAAAGGGATCTTTGGGATTTTGACCGAGTACCCAACAATATCAGACATTACATGCAAAAGATAATAAATATAATTTAATTGAAAGTTTTTTTTTTTTTTACATTTAATTTGTGCAAAATTATTTTGTTCTCTAATCATTTCATTATCCATATCCGAGTGTACATCATTCATTAATCAATATGTAGAAGTTTTATCATCATTAGGCAATGCGTTTTGGATCTGGCTTTAATTAGGCATTCAGCTCGCTGAGCGCATCATGACCGAAGCACCGTTGTGTGGCTGATGCAAAAGGCTTGCACGTTAGGCAGGCCCGTCGCCAGGGCTCAGTATTAAGGGGGACATATGAACTGGATGGGGGGCACAATTATAATATTTTTGATAACCCGGTATGCTATTGTATTCATGCAGCATTGATGCATCGATACTGAGGTTGCCGTCGCATACTAACCAAATTGATCTCAGTGAGATTTAATATGTTTTTGGCCGAAAATTATTCGAATGCAGGAGAGCCGCAACAAACTGGCACATTCACAATGTAGATATTCAATGATTAGACAATTGGCACCAATTCAGGTGCACTTATACAAGGTGTTGTCAAGAATTGGCATTAGAAAATTAATATACCAGAGATACAATGACTAAACGGGGGAGGTTGGCACCGGAATCAGTGCACTTTCAAATAAGATACAATAGGCTATGATCTGCGATCATCATGTTAAACTATCAACAGCAAATACGACCAGCCTGAATATACCACAAAGTCCGCATTTAAAGCAGTCAATTACACAGAGGTAAGGTTATGCACAAAGCACTAGATATGGGATATGCAAAGCACCAAACACAACATTTAACTTAAACATCAGAAGTACAAAGCAGCCGACCACGGCGGGTGCTGACCACAACCACAACCGCTTTCCGTTTCTTAGCTATTTTCGTATATCCATGTCTTTTTCTACTGCTGCGAGCTAGCGCTCTCCGTGACTCGTCCCTCGTGACTCGTGTCACTAATCTCGCGACTCACGACATTTGACGGTTGACGGTGTTATTTATTAAATGATCCATGCACCAAAAGCAGGTTTTATCTGCATAATTTCAAATGTAAGCACGATTGCAAACACACATATTTTAAATTTATATTAGAAAATTACTTTTGTAAGATGGAGGGTTGTGAAGGTCACGCGGTGCACTTCATCTTCAATTATGTAAATTTATGTCTTTTCCTTGTTCATATTATGACTATATTACATTTATACCTAACTTACAACCAATCAGGTAACCTGCTTAATAGGGCCTCCATATCGAAGACGCTGATTGGCTATTCCTTAAAACTAAATGATCCACGATATATATATAGATATATATATATATATATATATATATATATATATATATATATATATATATAGATATATATATATATATATATATATATATATATATATATATATAACCACCCACAACATCGACATTTGACATGAGGTCTTGCGGCTGTCTGTCGTCTTGGCTGCTGGCGTTGGTGCTTGCGTTTTTATCTTGTGGGTTTGGACTGTATTGTCTTGCCAATTGCTTTTGGAGATGCGCTGGCAAGCGCACACTTATCTCTTGACTGTTATTCAAAGAAGGATATTATTAAAGAACAGTTTATCCAAGAAGGCCTTATTATTCACCATGTTGAACATCTGGAATAAGGGTTTTAGTTCACACAGGTGAACTCTTAAACAGCAATGAGTTCACAGTGGGCGCTCGTCCTTAAACACTAAGTTGTTCACAGGGTGCAACAGGGCATAAATGGGTGGCGTACAAGTGGGGGGGGGGCACCAGATGTGCCATGGGGGGACAATGCACGCAAATGCCCCCCCCCCCAGCGACGGGCCTGACGTTAGGGCTTAAATTTGGAACTTGGTCAGGGTGTGGTACGATTTTCATTGTTTAACTGTTCATTCCACATAAGCTGAAGGATATTTTATTGATATAATTCAGGAAAGTGCATTGCTCTGCCTATTCACAAATCGGATCATGGTTGACTGCCTGGCAGCACATACCGAATTGTGGGTTCTTGTGCTGCGGCACAAGCCTGTAGAATATCTCAGCGTCACTTGCCCCAAGAGCCATAGCCTGCAGCACAGTGCTGCTGATGGGCACCATTCCTCCAGCCGGAACATGGATGGGCACGTTGTTCAGTAGCACAGGCAAGCGGTTGCCAGTTCGGCCCATTATCTAAGGCAATGGAAAGGACAATGTCAAGTGAATTATGTTGCACAGGTTTATGTCAAAAGTCATGAACAAAACAATGTGTTTTTTTTATAAGTACAGAACATTCAATGCATAAAGATATTCAATAGTTCAGTATTTAAAGGCTCATTCATTGAAGAAGTGGGTGAAAGCAGGTCGAGAAGGGTTCAAATGAGGCTGCGCAGTCAATATTGAATTCAGCCGACAGGCAGGGATTTCGAATTTGGCCAAAGAGCTGTCCCAAAGTCCTGGTCCTGCTGGAAAATATATCATGGATTTTTTTAATATCCATAAGCAAGTGAAAAGGGATAACACAGCCAGTATAAAATGAAAAGGTCCTTCGTCCGTGATTCAATACCGACGTGAAGCACGAGCATCAAGCTAATAACTTTGACAGTGTCAGAGGCTTGTAGAAGTGCTTGTGCATAGAATAAATGAAGTGCAAGGGTATTATTTATTGGCTTGAATACGTCGAATCCTGGAAAACCCATTAAGCGAAACAAAGTTGAGCTTGGCTAGAATTTAGTTGGGAGACCTCCATTTAGTTGGGATTTAGTTGGGAGATCCATGAATGGGATTTAGTTGGGAGATCCATGGGATAGCATTGAGGGAATGGGGAGCGACAGGATAGTTCACTTGTGAGCATGCATTTGATCTCCTGTGTAGTCTCTGAGTAAAGGCTATAACCACCACCCTAGTGCCAACATGGGGTGCTGAATCTTGAAGAACGTAGTCTTTCAGATGCAGATGTAAAGCTGGCTGTCCTGAACTCCTACAGTTCTCCTATCTGAACAACCGACCCTCCGATGGACCATCCGTCCATGTACTTTTGTGTGTGCAAAATTTCAAAAACCCTTCAAGATTTAGCTTTCATATTGTACAGAACTATTTCTCATATCACCCAAAAGGCAGAGAACCTTGAATGTCAGATTCTTGTGAAAGCTTAAAAACAACCAACCCCCTCCCTCCCCCTCAATTCCATACATTTCCAAGCTAAAGTGTGCCAGGATCTATGACGATGTAGACCCATTTTTTTGTGTGTTAAACAAAGGCAGATATTATTTTCGTGATAAAAGTCTGTTTCCCAAACAATAACAAATTCCAAATATGTGTGATTATTGAAAAGCAACAGAAGAAAAACAGGAAACTAAATTGTATATTTATTTGTGTGAAGAAGACATTGTAATCACATGAATGCGTTCCAAGCTGCGGCTCGACTAGTTGAGCTTCTGTACGATTGTGAACTAGTGGTTGCATGTTCAAATTCCAAACCAAATGGGAGGAATGACAAATCACCTGGAGTTCTGCTCTGGCTGCAGTATCCTCCTGAGGAGAATGGTACATGGAGAGCATCATGAGATAGGTGCGAGACCGCAATGCTAACCAGCTCATCCTAGTTGAAGATATAACAAGGAAATCCAACACAGGTGGAGGCCATTCAGCCCATCATGCCTGCGCGAACACCACACCAACCCATCAACAAAGGATCCAAAGAAGAAAATGCAAAAAAAGTTTTTAATTAATGAAATAAATGTTTTTGTTTGTTGTTTGTTTTTTGGTGGTGGGTTTGGGGGGAGGGTTTGTAGTTTTTGTATTTTTTATTTTGTAGTTTTTTTAATTTTTTCCCCCTTTTCTTCCCCTCAGGGGAGGGGGCATGGGCTTGGTTAAAAACACACAACATCAACCACACAACCCCCTTTGAGAAGAACAAAAGCATTCCGTACACAATCACACATCAATGCTCAAACTACCTAAAAGTCTTATCAACATCCCCATACCCCTCTATCTCCATAATTTCCAGCTACCCATCTAATTCTAATTTAAACTCATCGATTTTTACCTTTCCAGGGAGACCATTCCATGCATTAACTACTCTCTGAGTACAAGTCCCCTGCTTTACTACCGTCTTAACTCTCCTCTTATTTACTCTCAGGCTTTGGCTCCTGGTCCTATCACTGTCTACTCTGTTCAATAATTCATCCACACTTATTTTATCGATACCTTTCATTATCTTCAACATCTCCATCATATCTCCTCGTAACCGCCTTCTTTCTAGTGTATAAAGCCCTGTCTCCTTCAGCCGCTCCTCATAGCTGAGTCTCGCTAGGTCCGGAATCAATTGAGTAAATTGATTCAGATACCATTTTCTTAGAACTGAGCGAAAAAAAGTACCGTAATCGTACATCGCCTTTACAGACAGTATTTTTAGCAATAAAATGTATGCCTATGTGTATCTTATCGCCAATGATCAACATCATAAATAATTGCTGCAGAATAAGCTCAACGTAGCAGGTTGAAGTCTTTGTTGCAAACCTTAGGCTGAACCATAAAGATTTTAGTCTGCATTTGCTCTCAAACCACAGCAATCCCAAACACTCAGCAGCAGCTGAACAATCATTACACTTAGGTCACAACAAATACAATTAGGAAATCTCAAACGATCCCAGTAGCCTCTGTGGGTCCAACGGGATAGTGCAGAGGTAGCACATTTACTTTTGCAACATCTCGTCGATGTTCGATTCCCAACCTGACGATAAACTGCTGGATTGGTACTTCACAGGTAGGGCATCGCATAAAATGTGTGCCGTCTCTTGGATGGACGTTAAGCTCGGTGTCCCGTACGCAAGCAGTCAGTGGTGAACTTTAAGAGATCCCGCAGTTTCATTCATGAAGAGGAGACGAGTTATCAGTGGCACTGTGAATAATTTTCAAAATCCTGCAATCTCCAGTCAAACATCAGGCCAACCTTGCCAGTTGATGAAATACTTCTGCAAACTTTCCTCTTAGGACGATCCCACAATATGGAATCAATTGTGTCCATGAAAAAAGCAATCCAGCAGTTCCTGATTTTTATTCCTAGAATAAATCTTCAACATTTTCATTAAAAACCAGTACATATCCATCTCAAACATGACGAACAAAGAACCATACATGATCACATCATCAATATTGATGAAGCTCATGAGATGAACTTGTGGTCACTAATGTAAGGCATCTGTGCAGCAATCGGATATAAAAACGATACAATACAGGGTCATTTTTTAATTTGAGAACCCTAAATAATACCCATACACTAAAAACTATATCTGTTAGGAACCTAATATTATGTAAATGTAGCCTCATGTTAGAGAAAGACATGCCATGGTCATGAGATTTATCAGGTATCACGTGATTTATCACGTGACCCGGCAGTGACGTTTAACGGTTTTCACTCAGTAACACTATGGCGCTCACCTGTGGAAGAACTCGCTTTTCTCATCGAACATTACATCAAGAATGCATCCTTTAGTGAATGCCAAATAGAATTTAGAAGTCACTTTGGTGATCGGACAAAACCTTCGAAATCAGTGAAATGGAAACTGGTGAAGCCATTCAGAGAAACAGGCTGCGTGAAAGTTAAAAAGCACAAGCGCCAGCCAAGTGTTGTTACACCAGAGAAAGTGGATGAAGTGCAGAAAAGAATGGAAGCAAGGCCGAATAAATCTCTGATGTTGAGCACAACAAAGCTCACCGTTCCCAAATCCACACTCTCTTGGCGAATTCAAAGCAATAATCAATGACACAATCAGCAATATTCCCCAAGAAATGCAACACTCTGAGTCAGAGAGCATGCTGTGAAGAATGATTTTGTGCCTGCAACATGGTGGTGGATAATTTCAGCACTTCCTTTAAAGTATTCAATTGTGTGGATCATGTCACACCTTTCTCTAACATAAGGCTATGTTTATGCAAAATATTAGGTGCCTAATTGATATAGTTTTTACTGCATGGGAATTATTTAGGGTTCCTGAATAAAATAAAATAAAATATCACCCTGTACAAGCAAAAATAGCCATCCCCAGTGACAGGAAACGTTTAAGTTAATCTGTGAATTTAAAGTATTTCAAAGACTTTAAAAAGGTTAATTGTGTTTCACTCAGAGCCAAAGCTCTGAGCTACTTATACCACCCACCGTGAAATGGTGGTGCAACATTGGGTAGTGGATATTTGAAATTGTGTGTTATTCCATGAAGATCTGTATTAAATCTACTTTAATCGAGATGTTCATGTTGATGTTATAGATTACTGGGTGGAACAATAAAGTGACAACAATGTGTCATCAAGAAAGGTGAAATGAAAATGCAAAGTAATCAATCAGCAGCTTTTGAAATGCAGCGTGGGAAGCGGCCGCCGTAAACGAGAGACAAATGAACACACAGACAGACACCACCCATGATTCACAATTTTATATATATATATATATATTATATATATATATATATATATATATATATATATATATATATATATATATATATATATATAGTAGTGGGGTATGCTTACACATTGTAAGGAATAACGAATTATGCTTCCCAATTGGCTCGGGTCGGTCACCTGCATTTATTATTCTTTCTTTCTTTTTTTCATTAATTTCTATTTTCATGAACAGACACTTTCCGACGGTTCTGTGATCCCCCCCCCCTGGTGTATAGGCTTCTATCCCTGGTGTTGGCTTAATGTTTAGGGTGGTGGGCTTGAGATCCCAGGGTCATTGGTTCAAATCCTACTCAGCTGTTGAATTAATACCAGGTGGGGTTGACTCTACCGGTCATCTTTCCAAGATCGGCAAAATGAGTACTAACTTGCTGGGATGATTGAGCCATTCGAGTATTCTGCGTCGGAGTGGCGGCCCGTAAAGATTTTACTCAATAACCTCGGAAACTGCTTCGGCAGCACCACCGCACTGGACAGAATTATGGTCCCAATGGATTTGGATAACAGCTTCAATGTCTGTCGGCAAGCGATATTACCATGCTTCCCCATCGTCTTGGGTGGCTCACCTGCATTTTTTTTCATATATTTATATTTTCAATTACAGATGCAATCCGATGGTTCTGTGATTTTTCCCGGTGTATCGGCTTGCTAAATTTCAGCTTTGTACATCACCCAAAAGGTCCCAAACATTCATATCAGTCAGTCAGTGAGTGGTTCGGATGAGCTTTATAACATATGTACATATATGTATATAATTATGTGTTAGTGGGGTGTGCTTAGATATTGTAAGCGATAACGAACCATGCTTTCTCAGGTCGCTCAGCTGCATTTGATTTTTCATTGATTTATATTTTCATTTTCGGATAATTTCTGATGGTTCTGTGATTTTTCCCAGTGTATCGGCTTCAATGTCCATCAGCACACAAAATTTCATTTTTCTGTGTCACCTAGAAGGTACCAATCTTTAATATCAGGCAGTCAGTAAGTCAGTGAGTCAGTCAGTGGATCAGTGAATCAGTATGAACTTTATATTGTTGCGAATTCGCGCCCGCCGGCGTGCGATCGGCTACGTAACTCGAATCGCGGCACGTCGCCCACCGGACGGACAATTCAGTCGTGACCCTCTCGGAACAACGCCAGGAGCTAGTCACGGGTGGGTCTTTCGACCTCACCACAATCGTGCCAATCAGCCACTCGCGTAGGATAGGGTTGTTCGCCAAACTCGACCTACCTAAGTACCTACACGGATGGTTAATCGGGCGATCGTACCTCGCCGCAGGTCGACTTCGGACACGAACGCTTAAGCGGTTCGTTCCGTACTGCAGAGATAATCGAGCGGAGTTATCGTCGACCTCGACGGTTCAGATTAGTTCCCGGGAACTTACACCCACTACTAATCTCTTACGTGATGCAGGATGGAGAGTCAATAAAAAGGAAGGAGACGAAGCAGAGCGGGAACAGTTCAACAAGCAAGCATTTTATTTACACACACAGACACAAAGCAAGCACGTATCCACAGCCATACAATTATGCAACAAAAGCAAATGCAGAGTTAAAACCGAATAAGACCGACACACGGCAACACTTACGCAGTTCTACTTTACGGACGGTGCCACCACAAGCATTTACACAAAAAGCAAAGGAAAAAGAAAAGAAGTCGCGACTTCCCTTTTCGTGGCTGGTGAGTCCCTTTCCCACGACCGTCAGCGTGGTCGCGCCTGGCCCCGACCTCTCTCGCGGCCGGCGAACCCTCTCCAGCACTCCTCGTCCGGACGCGCAGGTCCACCTCACAACTGGCGCTGCCGCGTCTTCCGTCCGTGCCTTCGTTGACAGGCCGCTCGCCAAGCCGCGAGCGCAGGACCTCTTCCCCTGACAAGACAAGCAGCGCCAAGAAGGAGACGACGTCCAGCCCAGAAGCTCAAACAACCCTCGAAGACAAGGAGACAGGATGCCTCGAAGACTACTCTACCTCCTCAAGGTCCGTGCTGTCCGCCTTTTTTAGCGCGGGGCTCCACCCCTCGCTCCGCCCCGTTTTCGGCCCCGCCTCCCTTCGAGCTTCTTGGAGAAGCCTCTCGAAGGGGGGTGTGCCCTCTCGCTCTCCCTCCATCCCGCCCCGTGCGGGGGAGTCAGTTTTTGGCTCAGGGCCAGAGAATTATTCCCCCAAAAAGAGGCCCCCACCTCTTCTCACCTTTGACCCCCGGCTCGGATCGCACGTCCCCCACACCGAGCACGGAGAATTTAGACGGGAGAAACAGGCGGGAAAAACCCCCGAGCATCGTTGGTGGTTTTTCTTCTCCCGCGGAGCTCCTAACCGCACGGGGCCTATTGAATGGCGAGTGGCGAAGATGTGGTAGCGTAGATGGTGGAGGTGGCATGGTTGTAGTGTGGTTGGTGCTGTGGTGGGGATGGCGTGGTGGTTGAGATGCTGTTTGTTTGAAATAAAAGATAGAACAGAAAAATGGCTAACTCAAAGCGTCGCAGCCTGGATGGATCACATAAATTCCCTCTATACAACGGGTGTGGACTAACTACACATAGACCTATCGAGATATCTCACCTGAGGACTCTTTATGGTGTAATGCGAATTTCCACAACCGTAACAATATATTAGATATAAAAATGAAAACCAGAGAACCACTCACATCTCTCACCTGTGAATGAAGGGAATAACGAATTAGTTCTCACCGAATCAATTAAACCCAGGTTGCTAGGATTAAATAAATAAATCGACTCCTCCAATGCTCTTCCAGCTGAAGAAAGCTGCATAAAGCAACCAAGAAAGGCTACCCAATGTAAGCACTTTGCTGTTTCAAACCCTTCCCAGAGTTCCTCCACAGCTGTAAAGACAATCACAAATAGTACATACAGGAGAATTCCAATGCTACACACCTGCTCAGCTGCTGGACTGGATAGAAAAGCAGCAGCCTCTTCGTTTTGATCATGTATATACATATATACATATATATATATATATATATATATATATATATATATTAATTATACATTATACTCATATTCTTACTATGACTATAATTCATGGACCGGTGTTTGTTTGTGGGTTTGTTTGTTTACAGGTTTGTGGGTTTGTTTGAGGGCTTGTTTGTCGGGCCAGAACTCCTATAGTTCTGGCCCAATTACATCCAGACTTACTCAAGAGGATCAGCATGGGATTGACCCCAATTAATATAAAGGGGTGTTTTATCTTTGTCAATGGTCTTGAGGGGGGAGTGGAGGGCACAAATTCTCGATGTAAATGTGTATTGTGTTGCGCTGCCTTCAGGTGGGGGACAGTATTACAAGTCCCACCATTTTCAGTACATACAGTATTCCTGTCCTCACCTTTTCCAGTACAGTGGGGTGTTTTGAATTTTAAGCAATGGTATGTTTTTGCTTCATGCATGTAACCCAGGTTATGTTGTTTTTTTTCCTATACAGAGCTATCACTTACCTAGACACCACCCAAATAAAGGTACGTGTCAGATGAACGTGTTGCATGCTTGGAACAAGATTGCCCGTAGAGCAGGTACTCTGTTAGTATGATACAAAACATATTAATTGACAGAAACTGAAATAAATTGATGATGAAAACTTTGGAGTGAAAAGCCAAACACGCATTTTTATTGCAATGCCTTTTCTCTCAAAATGCAATATTGTTTGAAATGCTTTTGAGCAGGATTTTATTTTCCCTGTTACTTTTAATTGATTTTGAGTCCCAGGTTTCATTAGTCTGATGGTTTTTCCAATTGCAAACGTCTTTGGCAATGGTTTTCGTCAGTAAATTTGGTCACATTCAACAGCATTGATGTCAAAGAAAAAAAAATTATATTATGAGATTTCAGCAACAGGAAACAAAACACCAGGAAGAATGGAGGGTTCCACCAATGGGAGAAAGGGGGGGAGGGAGAGAGAGAGAGAGAGAGAGAGAGAGAGAGAGAGAGAGAGAGAGAGAGAGAGAGAGAGAGAGAGAGAGACAGAGAGAGAGAGAGAGAGAGAGAGAGAGAGAGAGAGAGAGAGAGAGAGAGAGAGAGAGAGAGAGAGAGAGAGAGAGAGAGAGAGAGAGAGAGAGAGAGAGAGAGAGAGAGAGAGAGAGAGAGAGAGAGAGAGAGAGAGAGAGAGAGAGAGAGAGAGAGAGAGAGAGAGAGAGAGAGAGAGAGAGAGAGAGAGAGAGAGAGAGAGAGAGAGAGAGAGAGAGATAATGAGAAAGAAAGAGATGTGCAGAGAGCTTGGACTTCGGACAGTTAACAAGCAAGGGATTGGCTGCTGGATTCATGCATTTGTCTTGCAAGGATTGTAGAAAGGTGGGGAGCTGAAAGAGCAGAATGTGTAGCAACAGATGAAATTGAAAATAAAATGAGAAACCACCGAACTTTTGGGGGTGGAACAAGCCCCGTGCCTCGGCCTCAGTGCTCAAACTGAGTGTGCCGATCATTTTCAGTGCATTGGACTTCCTCTTTGCTTTCATTATCTCTTACCCTCTTTCCTTTTACAACATGTTCAATTTGATGGAATTGAAAAACTTCGCTCACGTATTAACAAGCAATAACTTTCCCTGGGAGTAAAATGTTTCCCCGAGCACAAATGAGTGAAATCAACCAATAAATCAATCATTCAATCGGATTCATTCAGTGGCTCACTAAATATTTAGTAAGGTCATATTTAAATGTCATGATTACGACATGGAAAACATTGAAGCTGCAAGCTCTGAAATACCTCAAAAGTCAAGTGTATGCACTTAGGATCGTAAACACTGACTCGGCTTGTGTTTATGCATTACCCTTTGGCCGCCAAGCTCCTTTTCCATCACTCGACCCTTAAATTGGACGGATCTTTTCTGTTGTACAGCTAAACCTTAAATTATTTGTGAATTGGCTCCAGCATGTATAAAACACTCAGTAGTCATCTTTCAGAAGTGCACATCATCATCCTAAATACACAAGTTGGTGTCTGTCTGTCTGCATTTTGACTGTGACACATTCAGTCGTTACTTATCCAATCTCAACCAAACTTGACAGGAGAACTAAGGGTCACAGAACAGAGGTTGCAGCGACTTAATTTGCCCCCACCCCTCCCTGAATGGTTTTTTCCCACCTTTGGCAAAATCCGTGTTTAGGTGTATATCCATGTTAAGATAGCTAATCGTGTTTTTCCAAGGATGCTTCTGAGAAAAAAAAAAGGAATAACACATGATAATAGCATAATATTGTTGCAGATCCAGGGTCGGGGTAATAAAACCATGAAAGGGGGGGGGGAGTGGAAGCTACCTCGGGTTCCCACCAGACTCCGGAATCGCAGGCCATCGCACACGGATAACTCCGTGACGTGGGGTGTCGCTAAACAACAGTGAATGCCAATAACTCAACCACGTGACTTAGGGTCCTCCATCTAATGGAAACCGGTTCCCAAAATGGTCACGTAATCTAATTACCGGGGCATACACCATTGGTACGCCTTATTCAAACTGGATCACCTAATCGGATCAGATGCAGCCGAGCGTAACTGCCAAGGACGTACCGGTGAGAAAACATAACGGAGGATAACATCCCAGCTAACCCGGCTCAGCTAGGATACGGACAATGCTGGGCCAAGGAAGGAAAAGACGAAAACGAGCTGGGAACATTTATATACAAAGCATTTATTTACAATCAGGTGAGGAAAGGTATGTGGCACAGTGAATTGGGTTTCTTGGTATGTTGAGCAGGGATAGCAAGGAATTCATGGGGTGTGACAAAAGGCAATCAATTTACAAAAGCAGACACAGAGCAGATTTATCCCGTTATAACTACCACAATCTTAACTTATGCTACGACAGGTGCCATCACTCACACACACACACACACACACACACACACACGATTAGTTAGCCAGAAGGAAGGAGAGTAGATGAGGACTCACGGTCTCTCTATACCTGGCGCAGTCGGCCGACCAATGCAACCCAGTACGCTTTGGGGGAACGCTCTGCTTGAGCGATCCCACCTTAAGAGTCGGTGCATTATCTCCTGCTTAATCACTTTGCCGGGGCTCGTGGAAATGTGTGCTCCGCACTGATCCAGAAGAACATCTGTCACACACCAACCCCGAGTCCAGATGCAGCGACAGGCAGACAACGAGGAGCAGTGACGAGAGGGTGGAGCAGAGAGCCGGAGAAGTGGGTGCAGAAAACAGGTGGAGACAAGTGTGAGGCAGGCAGACGAGGAAGTGCAGGGAGAGAGAGAGAGAGGGAGGAGAGAGGGCGGACAGCTTGGCGATCCACCTTTTATAAGCCCCGGACGAAGGGTGGGGCGCCGACCTGAAGAGACAAGCCGTCATCCGAATCGTGCGCTTCCATTGGATCCCGGCCCCTGGGGCCGGAAGCGGCCTCATTCGCACACCCGGAGCAACATGGGTCAGTGGGGTGTTTTTGAATTTTAAGCAATAGATTGGTTTTGCTTCATGCACGTAACCCAGGTTATTTTTTTTTCCTATACAGAGCTATCACTTGCCTATACACCACCCAAATAAAGGTACGTGTCAGATGAACGTGTTGCATGCTTAGAATAACATCGCCCGTAGGGCGGGTACTCTGCTAGTATGATACAAAACATTAACTGTGATTTTTCCTTGCATCGAACTCCCGAGCCATGTTCTGGCGACTGGATGAGTCGTGTCTGTCCCACATGCCTGCTTGGGGCACCCCCAGTGAGATGTGGTTGGTGTTGATAACCCGCTTGGCCCATCCCTGCGCCATGCGGTCCGAGTGGCCTGGGACACGCAGCACACCTCTTTGTTGGCAAATTGCATCAAAGCGGAGGTGCATGAAGGTGCGGGGTGATTTTTCCTGTGTGCGGGAGATGTTGGTGGTCGAGGTGAAGAGCTTCTGGTGAGCGAAGGTGGAGTAAGGTGAGACGCCATTGTAAATCGGCACGCAGATTCGAATGAAAGGGTGCACCATGCACGTCCTGTACAGTGTTGGTGGTGAGTGTCTCATAGGGTGGATGTCTGGGTGCGATGCCTGCTTCGATTTGTATCATGGTTAAAAGGAAAGGGTTGGAGGGAAATCAGGATTGAAAAGAAGATCGAGATATAATTATTAGACCCACGCAACACATTTCGGCCCGTTAACCCATTAGACATGAGGGGAAGGTCTGACTGCATGAAGACTAACGAAATAACTGCCTGAGGATCACTGTATGTTGAGTGCCATTGTCTTAGAGGCATGCGGTCTTGCAGAACTGCAACAATATTAATGTTATCACGAAACAATATTAATAGTTATCATATCACCTCTACCCAAGGGGTTTTTCCTCCTTGGACAAACACCTTGTGTAAATAGCTCATCATAGCGTTTTGTGGGGCACCCCTACCTGAAGAAAAAACATAATATAAACCACATACACATATGATTGATTACCTTTTTAAACAGTCGCTACTGCTGTTTAACACTAAACTGAAAGGGAGGAAACCCGACGTTCTTGAGGCATTTCATGCTTATTGCGTCCCCCACAAACTAATGGACCCGAGCCTTGATCTACTGTCATCTATATACCCCAGAGAAGATAATAACATGACCATTCCTGCTGTTCCCATAGGGAGTGGGTGTACTCGTCAGATGAAATAGGGTGGTGCTTGCTGTTGAGGAGTCAGTGCGTGCAAGTGTGGTGGGGGGTTGGGGGGAGAGGAGGTGGGTTAAAGTCAACTAAAATTTTCTCGGTCCGACTCACAGACTAATAACACATAATATTTACCTGAAACATATGGTACATTTTATTTGTTGAACTGCAAAAGTCTGTTGATCATACATTTTTCCTATGTCTGTGACATTATTTGTTTTGTTATTGAGGTCGTTAACAAGCATTATTTGAGAGCATCACTTCTTACGTTGAACATAAGTGTCCTGAGGGTCCTGAGTTCAAGCCCCGTTGGGCCGCTGAATTAATACACCAGGGGGTTGACTCAGCCTGTCATCCTTCCGAGGTTGGCGAAATGAGTACCAGTGTGTACTGGTAGAGGGGCACTGCATCAGCGACACAGTCGCGCTCCCAATAAATGAGAGCTACCCCGGCAGCTAAGCTGCCACACGCAAGAAGAAGTAGACGATATCGAAATCCAAAATTATATAAATAAATAAGGTTTTAGAGAACTTCAAGAAAACTATTGAATGATATGTCGAAGGCATTGCCTCAGGTTTTATCTCAGTATGAGTGAGCATGAATAATCCAGTTTAGTGACAGGCAGCATTGTGGGCTCAAGCCAGGGCATCTTGATAAAGCAAGAAGAAGCATGTCCACACAATGCCACTGATCTACTTCCACATGTGTGAAGCATTGATGTGACACAGGTAGCCAACTACTAGTCTGGGAACAATGACCCTTCACCAAGATATGCAAAAGAGTTATTCCTGAAAAGCAAAGCATATGTATATCGATATGTCTGTGAAGTAGGGGTAAGGCTTTAGATACCATTTGTACTTGGGTAGTTCTCATAACTTTTTGAACTTCATTTTAAGTTCATTTGTTTAGGATAAAGTATCTGCATACCGCCACGAGCCGACACCATTGTCTACGGGTGTTTCAAAAAAAAAAAAGTGGACTATTTGAGCAGCCTGATATTCTGTTGTTTCTACTGTTATACCCTTCTCTCTTGCAGGTTATGGTGGTGGTGGTATGCCATTTCTAACAAGTAGTCAGGAGAACCCCACGTCAACTATGGTGTTCACAGTGGAACAAAAAGTGACAATAATGACTTTGTGGTTTGAGACAAAATATGTGCAGTTGTGCCAACGATAGTCAGTATTGCATTGTTCACACCCGTAATGGACGGCATTCCAATGGGAGCATCCAGAAGTTTGTTGAGCACTTTCAAGCACACGGAAGCGTGAAAAATCAAAATCAAGGCAACAATGGCTGCCCACCAAGTGTTACCAAGGACCAAGGGAACATTGATCTTGTGAGAGATTCTGCAATCAAAACTCCGAAGAAATCCCACCATCAGCATTCCCAAGAACTGGCCATCTCGGGCTCATCTGTGTGGCGCGTTCTCACTTCCAAACTCAAGCTCTACCCCTACATCATATCTGTAAGGCATAAACCAACTCTGAATGACATGGCAAGACGAGTAACAATGTGTGATTGGTTCAGTGACTGAATGGAAAGGTACCCAAATTGGATCAACTCCTGGTTCAGTGATGAAGCACACTTCCATTTGAATGGGGCTACCAGCAATCACAACACCTTCTTCTGGGGTGCTGAGCCTCCTGAGTAGGTGTCTGAGATGTCTACTTACTTCTGCCCATTGAATGCCAGATGGGGTATTCTGGGACCCTATTGGTTTGAGGACATCAATAGTAAGATAGTGACAGTCAATGGCAAAAGGTACCACGAGGTCTTCCGTCGACCCAGCTCAACTACTGTCTCCAAACCAACTCGGACTTGCATGGTTCATGTAGGACAGTGACCCACCGCACACTGCAGGTGAAAACCGATTTGCTCCACCAGCTGTTTGGAAATCGTGTCATCAGCTTGGCCACAGCACATGAGAAGGCATCCCACAGCGCAGATTTGAATCCAATGGATTTTTTATTTTGGGGTGCTGCCAAAGGTCAAGTTTACATCAACAAACCTCAAACCCAGGCTGTCCTGAAGCAGGAGGTGGAGGATGACCATAATGCTACCACTCCAGCCACTTCCAGACGAGTTGTGGAGAATTTTGGAGTCAGGATCAAAGCCTGCTTGAACAGAAGCATAGCATACATTGAAAGCGTCAATTGAAAGTAGTATAACGAGTGATTTGAAAGTGGCATGGTGTATGCTTTCCACAAGTGCATCACTGAACTTGCTACCTTTTGTAATTTTTCAACAATAAAATGTTCAAATAGTCCACTTTTTTGAAATAACCCGTACTTTAGATGGTAGATAGGGTAAAGCACCTCATCCCTCTGTTTCCACTCTGAGAACCGGGTGAAGGAACCAAGGGAGGGAAATGCCTATGATGGTGTAAACAATTCTTGTGATGCTGTAAAGCCTAAAATGAGACAGCAAGGAGAAAACTGATTGGCCAACACTGCTGAGAAGGGGAAGGCCCTTGTGCATAAAAAGTGTGTGTGCTCACACCTAGAGGGGAAAAAAAGAAAAAAAAAGAGGAGGGGTCTTAATGCTTTGGCTGCCTGCAGTTTCCATCTGTCATGAATCCAGCTGTCCAGAGTCTGTCTGTCCTGCAGTCTTTCAACCAGAGGCCTGTGATCATGGTAACATTATGGACTTTCTGCACATGCCTGCGATGCCATGTACTATCTCGCCATCATGGTTACGCTGAAGTGAGCCCAAGTCCTGCAGCAGCTCGAGTTCATTCTGTGTCTACCCTTCACAACTGCCCAATTTCTGTGTGCACATGGTGCTCTAGCAATGGATAATTTCATTGTGAAACATTGATTGTACGTATCAATTGTTTTTGGTGTCTTTTTTGTGGAATTCTGTGCCGTCTGTCTCATGTTTATGATAAATTCTGTCTTTCTTAAGAGATAGCATGCACTTCGTGATCCCGGCATTTTTCCTTGCTGATATTTGGGTTCATTTGGGGTTCCTGGATGATAATAAAAAGTCATCCTGAGCCATAAGCAGTGTGGTGCCAGGCTGTGCCAAAGTTCACCACTCATCGGTGTGAAGTAAAAGGGATGGCTTGGTTTAATCTTTGGAGCATAAGCCCTGGTGGGGTCAGCAACCATTTCAGTTGTGGCTATGATTACCAGGCGGTTGCCCTTGATGTGAGAATATATTGTATATATGTGTACGAGTATTATTCCCCCTCTATGTGATGTTTTCATGTAGGCCTGAAAACCTGTAGCTATGTTTCATGAAAACCTGTAGGTTTTCAAAAAAGATTTGGACATGCTCTCACTCCCATTATGAGATGCAATAAAAGCAACTCTTAATGTTGAACTAGTTCAAATCTATGATTTCAGCCTCAACTGAATCTGAGATGAGGACCGTTGCATGGTGTTCCATCTTTTCGCAGACATAATATCAACATGTTTGGTTTGTAAGTCGTATATGCTATCTTTTGTGATTTTTTTTTATCATTATCACTTATTGAACTTAGTCCGAAACGGGGGCTTTTGCATTTGGTCTCGATTTTCATGTCCGTGTGTGATCATATCTCAGACTTGTATGGACTGATTTGAGATTTAATTCGTACTCGGCACAAAGACAAATTATGGTATACAAATGCACATCATTTTGTTTCGCAATGACATCAAAGATGGCCGAATGGCAGTCATTTTAGTTGTTTTTTTTCAAAACCCGATGTCGAACACGTCCTCAACCATTTCCCGGACATGCCTTTACCGATGTTGTTCAAACTTTTCAAACAGATAAAGAATGATGGCTTACATAAGCAAGTCATTTTTTTTTCAAGATCAGATCCAAGATTGCTGACTAGCGGCCATTTTGTTACTTAAAAGTGTTCCCAACCATTTCTCAGACCTGCATGGTCTCATTTTGTTGACACTTGGCACAAGCACAGTACTTGATGGCGTACACGTGCCTTTCTCTTTATTTTGTGATCCGATCAAAGATGGCCGACTGATAGACTGACGGCCATTTTATTGTACATAAATACGGGCTAGCCCTTTAATTCCATACAGCAAAATTACTCAAACAAGGACTATGGCATTTTATGTCTTTTTACGTGTTCTTTCCTGAAAGCAAATGTATATTTTTATCCACCTATTTAAAACACAGTGTGTATTTGTCTGTCCCCCTTCATAAGGACGATTTGAGTTGGATTTTAAAGGCTAATCTTTTAACACGACTGTGTGTTCACTATGGTCTATTTTTCAGGATAAAAAAAACTTGAAAAACATTTTTGATAAAAGAGTAATTACATCCCTTCCATTGGAATTGTAGACTTACAAATCTTAAAACTTACAAATCAACCTTCAAGGGCGGTGTACACAAACATTTTTTTTAAAAATAATAAATACAAGGCACAGGGAAGTGGAATTTGCTGCACGTGATGTGTAACACCCGTAGAGCAAAGGAGTGTTCATGTACGTCCGTAGGATGTCTAAAAAATAAAGAAGAGATAAGTACACCTGACGCTAGGCCGAGGCTTCAGACTTTGCCATGTTCACGAGGATGTACTGTTGAAACAAAGCATCTCAGAAGATAAAGAAAATAGGATCACATTTGTTCATGTAGTGTTTTAAAATAACACCTTTTTCTTGCTACGAATAATCATGTCTTTCAGTCTCCTTTAATATATCGATTAAAATCATTCCATCCCATCATTTTTGATGGGCTTTAATACGAGTTTTCAAATAAACATGAGATTTCAGTCAAACATGAAACAACTATATGACATTTGTCATTGATTTAATATTCTGTACCTCAATATACTTATGGAAGATGCTTTCATGTGAGAACACAAGGGGTGACCATCCCCAACCACCACCATCCACAGGTTGCAGATAATGGAATGACCCTCAGATATGAGGGTTAACTGTGTACAAGCACTGGGGACAATCTGGCGGTGATTGTTGAGGGTGAAGTTGATTAACTGGTGGAATGGTTATCCTTATAAATCCTTTGAATAACCAATGATGCAATCACGTGGTGAGTCAGAGGCGCCATAAAACCTCTTCCTCCACTGTCTTGTGGGTTATTCATTTTGGAGACTAGGAGAAGGAAAACTCCGATGTAACACCAATGGGTAGGAGAAGCTCATTAGGCTTGGTTGCCAATTCTTCGAGTAGCAGATGACTACGAATCGAATTCATCATCGGTAGCAGTGGCAATGCACCGTAGTCATAGCCAGTTGAAAGCACGATGAGTTTGTATAACAGCACCAGGGTTCAAGCCCCTGCCTCAAACTTTCATTTATCTCATAGGTTCACTGGCCTTTATGACAATGAGACCTGAAACCAGCAAGGACAGATCTTATCTGAAATGAGAACAATGAAAGGACTTTGCCACCAGAAGAAACCTTTGTTTCTGGGGCAGCTCAACTGTCATAGTCTTTCTTCCACTTGTGCAATTGAAGAACTTGACAAGCACATGAATGACTTCAACATCTCAGCGATTTGTATTCAAGAGCATAGAATAGTTCACCAACTATTGGAGTGAGATATTCAAAACACCAGAATTTGCAGATTCACCTTGTTTACAACTTCTGCCATACGTAGTGGAATCGGAGGAGCAATTGGTGGAGTTGGAATAATAGTCACATCTTCCTTCCTCAATAACCTTATATAAATCACCAAAATATCAGATCGGATTGCATTAGCAATATTTAAAGGGAACCCTAAAACATATGTTATATCGTGCTATTCTCCAACCAACATCAGTGTTGTATCAAGCGTTGAATTCTATGAAAGCCTAAACCGGATAGATAGTGTCATCTATCCCTAAATATTCTTGTCTTATACTTGGAGGGGATTTTAATGCCCAGGTGTCAAACGGGTTTTCTTACCATAGATCCACCAAGAGAAATGGACAGTTCCTTCTTGATTTCATCCATCAGCATGACCTTTCAATAACTAACATTCTATTTCAAAAACCCAAATCAAGACTCTGGACATTCCATGCGCCAAACAAAAACCACATCTCAAATTGATTTCATCCTACGTCATAAAAAGATGGAGTAACAGCATCATGAATTCTCAAGCTCACTCTTCATCAGACCCTATTGGCTCCAATCACAGAATAGTTTGCGCAAAGATAAGGCTTGGCGTCAGATCAAAAAAGAACACAAACAGGTCCAGATTTCATTGGGATGTTGTCTCTACTGATCCTTGCATAGCCTCCTGAATCGAAAATCAAATTTCTACTGAATGGGGTATATTTGAAAGAAATCAGTCAAGCACATATAAAGATTTAGCTCACATATGCAATAAAGTTGATTCGACTGTATTGCCACCATGAAAACCTGTTAAAATTAGTGTTCAAGGAACTGCTGATATAAATGCTGCCCATGATGTTGTCCTCAATGCACAACCAGGGAACTGTATCTAAAACACAAGCTGCATTCTATGATATGTACGATCCATCCATCCATTGGGACCATCCTCTGTGCAGAGCGTTGGTGCGGCCTAAGCAGTCGCCTTGGCTTTTGGACACAATCCTGGATGGGTCGCCACTCCGACACACGATACCAGCAAGCTGGCACTCATTTTGCCGATCTCGGAAGAATGACAGGCAGAGTCAACCCCACCTGATATTAATTCAACAACAAGTGGGATTTGAACTCAGGATCCTAGGATGCCAAGCTAGGATCCCAAGCTCACCACCCTAACCATTAAGCCAATACCAGGCATATGCAGTATGTACGATGAAGCCCAGAAAAAGCGGTTTCACAATATTCTGGGGGGCTTGGACAAGGGGAAATCAATCAATGCACTCCATAACACCTGGAACCTCATGAAACATCTTTCTGGAAAGAAATCCAAAACTGTTTTTAATCGAAGGTGAGAATCGGTTCGATTCCTGGAAAACTCATTTCCAAAAACTGCTCTCTTCTAATAATACCAGCATACCTACCAATCCAATTGATCCCTTTTTTTGAGATCAACTCCAACATTACTGTTGGCATCTTTTCATCAGTAGAACTTGATTCGCCATGAAACAAATGAAACTTGGAAAATGCCCCCGGTCTTGATGGTATTCCAATCGAAGGCTGGCTACTTCCAAACTTAAGAAAAATCTTGCTGAAATTCTGCAACAAAGCATATCTTGGAAAGCACCCTCGAGAATGGGGGAAGGCAGGTATTGTCCCAATACCCAAGAAAGGAAAGTTAACGCTTCCTGAAAACTACCATGGAACACGTTTAACTCAAACAGCAGCAAAAATTGACAATCGCCTCCTTCTTAACAGAATTCACCCTGAATTAGAAAAGATCCTACGCCTGCATCAAAATTGTTTTAGGCCCCTTCGATCTACATCTTCTCAGATTCTTGCTCTCAGGAGCATCATTGAGGAAGTACGCAATCACCAAAAAGAGGATGTTATCATCTTCATTAGACTTCAGGAAAGCCTTCAATTCTATTGACAGGAATAAACTTTTCCAAATTTTACATGCATATGGCATCCTTGAGTCAATTGTGAAGGCCATACAAATTATATATGAAGATACCTCTGCAGTGGTGTTAACTCCTGAAGGAGAGACTAAAACTTTTCAAATCAACAATGGAGTTCTTCAAGGTGACCCACTTGCTCCTTACCAGTTTACCATTGCCTTGGACTATGCCCGAAGCACTGTGATTGAAGACAGATGGTTTAACTCTCTCCTGGCGTCGAAGTAGCAGACATCCAGCCCAGCACATATCTGACCTTGACTTTGTTGACATAGCGCTTCTTTCAGACATGTTAAGTGAAGCTGAATTTCTACTTCACAAGGTTGAAAATGTTGCTCGGTCTATTGGGCTTGTACTCAATGTTGAAAATACGAAGCATATGACCAACAATCCTTCTGCTGAGTGTGCTCTACTTACTGTCGCCGGAAGTCCGATAGAGAGAGTGAATGGCTTTAAATACCTCGGCTCCTATACCAACATGCAGCGTGACTTAGAATGCAGGAAAGCTCAGGCTTGGGCAGCAGTTCACGCCCTCCATGAAGTTTGGAGATCTCCAATTCACAGACGGGTAAGCTTCGGTTTTTCAAAACTACAGTTGAGTCGATCCTTCTCTATGGGTGCAAATCCTGGACCTTGACCCAATCATTGAAGAAATCACTGGATGGTACATACACCCGATTGCTTCGAAAAGTTGTGAATGTTTATTGGCAAGACCATATCGCTAATAGGGATCGATATGGTTCGTTGCCCCACATCTCTGCTATTGTGAGGGAATGCCGCCTTCACCTTGCTGATCATGTGAGGTGACATGAAGAACTTGCAAAGAAAGTTGTACTCTGGAGGCCTGAAGAACCACGGAGAAGGGGTTGCCCCATTTCTACCCTGTGAGGCATCATCGATAAGAACACCAGCTTAAGGGGCGTTGATTTAGTCAATCCTATTGACTAAATCTCATGGAGAATCCTGGAAAGATCTCATCATGCCACCACGACAAGTGGATGGTATAAAATATATATATATATATATATATATATATATATATATATATATATATATATATATATTGTTGTGGTTACCAAATTCGCAAACCACCATTCAGGTCCCTTAGGTGAGGTATCTCGGTAAGTACATGTGTAGTTAGGCCCGAACCCGTTGTCTAGTGGGAATACATGTCATTTATGCGTGCTGCGACTCTTCAGGATAGCCGTTTTTCTTTTACTATCTTTATTTTGGACCAACCGCCATGATTACCACCACAATCACAACATCAACCACCAACCACAACGCCGCTTCACCACAACCGCCACGACCTTCCCGTCACACCTCGCAACCGTAGCATCGCCACCGTTCTTGCCCCGCTGTGGGTACCGGTGTTGGACTCGTGCAGGGCGCGCGTCGAACAGCGTGTACAAAATCACGGATTTTGTGCTTCAAAAACGGATCAAAAACGACACACGCCCACTTTTTGCCGTCCAATCGGTGAGCGAGGGGCGATTTGGCCCCGCCTCCAGGACGATCGATATATGCAAATTTGTGGATCAAAAAGCCTTCACGCCCACTTTTTCTCGGGCCAATGGGGAGCGAGGTGAAAGGTCAAAGGGAGGGGGTCAAAGGCGAAGCTACGGGGGGATAAAAGGACCGTGTTCGTCAGTCAGGAGAGTCGGAGAGTCCAGAGGCGGAGAGTGGAGAGTCAGAAGAGTCCAAAGGGGAGAGTCAGAAGAGTCCAAAGGGGAGAGTCCAAAGAAGAGTCCAAAGAAGAGTCCAGAGTCGGAGAGTCCCGAGGCGGAGAGGCGGAGAGTAGGAGAGTCGGAAGCAGAGGGTCAAGACTTCGCGGGCGGTGGAGCTGCTCGTCGTGTGCGGAACGGAGGGGACGGAGCTGTGGAAAGGCGGCGACACCAGACGAGGGGGTGCTCGCATCGTGCAGGAAGCTGCACCCGAGGGAGGCCGACAGCGCGACCTGGCCGAGGTGGAGACGCTCGTCGCACATGATAAAGATCCTCTATACCCCGAGCATCAGCAACCCCCTCCTGTTTCCCCCCGCGCTGAGATAGTGCGACCAAGGGGGCCCCTTTCCCACCCCCTGCCAGACACTGTCCGCGAGGCCCGCGGGGTTGGGGCGCCATCGCCGCTCCGCGTCTCATCACCAGACGGGTAGGCGCGGCCCGGTCTCGGCCTCAGGCCCGCCTCATTCTTGGGGGTATTCTTTTCCTTGGTTTTGGGTATGTGTTGTCGGCGCCGTCTGTGAGGTAGAATTGTATAAGTGTTGCCGTGTGCTCGGTAGTCGGTATTAGCTCTGCATTGTTTTCGCTTTTATATTTGCTTTTTGTGTAAATGGAATTGTGTTTTTTCTGTGTGCTTTTGGTGGAATTGAATGTGTGCTTCCCGTGTGCCGCGAATAAATGTGCTTTTGTGTTGAACTGTTTCCCGCTTCGCTTCGTCATTTCTCCCATTGAATCCTCATCTTGCTTCACGTAAAGGGTTGGTAGTGGGCTGAATACGCCCGATAATTAATCGAACCGTCGAGGTCGACGATAACACCGCTCGGTTATTCTGATAGTACGGAACGGGTCGCTTAAGTGGCCCGTGTCCGAAGTCGACCTGCGGCGAGGTGCGATCGCCCGGTCTACCCTCCGCGTGGGTACTTAGGTAGGTCGAATTTGGCGAGCAACCCTATCCCACGCGGGGGCTGATTGGCTCGATCGCGGTGAGACCGAAAGGTCCACCCGTGACTGGTTCCCGGCGTTAGTCCGAGAGGGTCACGACTGGATTGTCCGTCCGGTGGGCGACATGCCGCGATTCGAGTTACGTGGCCGTCAGCACGCCGGCGGGCGCGAAATCCGCAACAATATATATATATATATATATATATATATATATATATATATATATATATATATATATATATATATATATATATATATATATATATATACACTGAAGTGGGCAAGATACAGTAGTTTGTAAGCTGAGTGGTCATGGGTTCGGTTTGGGAGAAGATAATCTCTGACTAAAACTGCGCTCTGGTGAAGTGCCAGCAGGGATCTTGCATTGTGGAGTACATCATCCTTCAAAAAGGAGTTTTAGCTTACTATGTCCAGTTTCCAATCACATGCAAATAAAATTATCTCTGGTATCTCTTGCACAAACTGGATCTTTTAGTTGCTGTCGCTCAGCCAAATTAAGAAATATTCCATCTGGTTCGATCACAGCGTTGACCATCACACCTCGTATCAATCAAGGACCCTTCCAGCTCCACAACTGTCAAAGTGTGAAGTTCCATTCACAGTAACATGTAAAGTGATGTAAAATTTGATACGAAATGACAAAATAGTTTGAGATGTCTGACTATAGAATAAAAAGCTCATTATAACCACTCACTCACTCATTGATAGAATAAGATGGGAACATTCCGGGTGATGGAGAAAACTAAAATTTCGGGTGCAATGGACAACAAAGCCGATACACCGGGGGGGGGGGGGGGGCAGGGAAGGAAATCACAGAATCGTCAAAAAGCATCTGTAAATGAAAATATAAATAAATGAAAAAAATAAATGTGGGTGAGTGACGAGAGAACAATAGCTACGTTATTGTTCACAACATGTAAGCATAACCCACTATTATATATACATACATAAATAAATAAATATATATATATATATATATATATATATATATATATGTGTGAGCCTGGTGTTGGCGCAGTGGTTAGGGCAGCGGCTTGGGATCCAAAAGGTCCGTTCAAGCCCCGTTGAGCCACTGAATTAATACACCAGGGGGTTGACTCAGCCTGTCATCCTTCCGAAGTCCGCAAAATGAGTACCAGTATACTGGGCCGGTGTATACCCCGGTTAAAATAGGTGTACCATATCCCTGTGTCGTAAGAGGTGACCAGGGTTGCGTCAGGAAGGGCATCCGGCGTAAAACATGTGCCAAATCACTATGCGGATCATACGGATGATCCGCTGTGGCGACCCCTAACGGGAGCAGCCGAAAGAAGAAGAAGAAGATATATATATATATATATATATATATATATATATATATATATATATATATATATATATATATATATATATATTTAATGTAGTCTGTTTGTTTGATAGTTTGTTCCTTATACGTTCATAACCCCCTGGCCCAATTGCCCCAACATTTGCTGCACCACATTATTTTCAAACGTGGAAGGTCAACATCACAATAAAAACTTTAAATTCATCAAACTGATGTTAAAACATGAAATAATGGAGTTTTGGAGATATGACCGTCTTAAGTGGGGGGTACCCCTCGGTGGGGAAAAGGGTGGACCTCAGATTGCCCCCTTCATGTCACGTTTGAGGTTGATTCTCTGTCGCAAATCGAACCACTTGCATTTAAATATTTATATTTCATCCACAGAAGGGAAAGTAATATGCGAAGGGTTCACAGTCGTTGACTGACTACACCAAGTGTAAGGAGTGGTCACACTTCACACACTTTTCTTATGCAACCTTAACTGAAACAAGGAAATGAGGCCATTTGGCCCATCATTGTCGTGTTGCACTCCCGAGAAATTGTTTTTGTTTTTTTTTGCTGTTTTACTGGTCTGAATAACCCTATGTTGATCACGTGACCCAACTTGTTGTCTTATATACGTCGAAATGAATCTAAACGACGTCGGAGCATCCTTGCAGCTTGCGCGTATCAGACATGGACGGCTTGGCTTCGCTCTTTCCCACAAAACTTTCCCCTTCGTCTGTCCGTCTGTCTAGTGACACAAACCCCACCCCCCCCCCCCCCAAAAAAGGACGTGGTGGCGTGCTCACCGCTCCGAGTGCGTCGTCCACACCGACCAACAGAAGCATCAGGATCAGGATCTTCTGCGGACATCCGAACGACATGCTGTCTACACCAAGGTCGTCTGTCTGCGTCTGTAAAACGTCCCGGAGCGGCAACGCCTCCCACTTTCTCACTCCCTTGAACTCCCTCTGCTTGTCTCGGTCTCCTTGGCGAACCTGTCAAGTAACGACGCGCCAGCGCCACATGTGAAGCGCCACCTTGCACTAGGCAACCGACACAGCGGTGCCAGGACACAGCGGCAATGGGATGCTAATCGCTAATCTGCTGCGCTCGTGCTTCCATGCATGCGTCGCTCATTCCGCGCTCGCAAATCAAGCGTCTCTGGACACTCGGCCGCCGGCCAGGTTCTGCCTGGTATTCGCTCTCATGGCGAGATAACGCCTTCCACCCTTCCCACTCAGTGTGTTCCACCCCGGGACAATCCCATCCCCCACCGTGACCCCTTCACGACAGTCAACACCTCCCTCTCCCTCTCCCTCCTCTCTCTCTGTGAAGTCTGGTTTCGGTGTGTGTCCGTGGATAAGATAAATTATGGATTTCAATCTCAAATATAATTATATACATTTATATGCACATGTGTTACAGTCCTGGGAAACAATGAAGTGTCGTAAAACACTCCGACGAAGGTGCCTAATTTTCGTGACGGCTGAACGCATGACTTTTGCAAAATCACGTGACTTATGAACCATACCATTAAAAACCTTGTGATTGGTGAAAAATATATAAACACATAAAATCACATAATCTATATTATCAATGTACAGACGCACACGCACACACACACACACGCACACACATATATACACATACTGAAAGACATACATATACATATACACATGCATACACATATACATATACATATACACACATAAATATACATATACAAATGCATATACACGTATCTATACACATACATATGTACGTACATATACACATACACATTCATATACATGTACATATCCATATGTATACACACATACATATACATAAACATGTGCATATACATGTACGTATGCATATACACATACACGTACATGTATACATATCATCATGAATTGATGATTGTTCCATTTTTGACCGATACACATACACATACATATGCATATACATATATAAATATACATGTACACACATGGGAGCCAATCCATTGGTTTATATATCAAAACCTGAGCACTAAATCTGTGTTTAAGAAATATGAATCTCGAAATTTATCTCAGGGGATAATATCGATAAACCTATAAATCGATATAAGTTGACATTTTTTTCTGTGTAATTATAAATGTTCGCCACATGCTCAGCAATGTAGCAAAGGAGTCCACCTTGGTTGGTCACGTGAAACCATTTCAAGTGTACAATTTCAAACATTTTCAGTGATTTGTGTGACATATCAGCAATCATCGGTGATCACTCACATCATGTATTGATGATTGTTCCAATCATCATTGTCAATTCTTACCTAATTAGCCTCTTCTTACCTGTTTGGACTGCACCCTATTTTTTAAAAGTACAAATGACACTCATTTTAATTTTTAACATAAAAATACCCAAAATATATACTGCTGTCCAGCATACAAAATTAATTTAGTGAGATACAAACCTTCATCGTTACAACACATGGAGTAATTCTCCGTCAAATGTCCAGGGTTATTTTTCAGGGCAGTCAATAAACTCCATTAATATGAGATTTCTTGGGAGTTGTAGGGTGGGTGTAGGTTGGTTGTATTTGCTGCCATTTACCCCAGTAAGCGTTGCAGATAGAGCTATTTAAGGGATAACAAGCATGCCCATTACAAATGCTCAAACTTTTTGTAATAGCTAAAGCCAGGTGGTAAAAATATTTGTTACCAGTTGTAGCAAATCGCTGTCTGGCTGACTGACAAACCTCATGCAAGAATTATTGACTTCACAGCAAATGTATTCCGTTTATACTTACGAACCGACAGAAGAGGTTGAACAAGCTGCGAGACAATCAAAGGGCCTGTTGGTGTTCCTATCTGAACTTTACCCCATGATGCAGTGAACCCAGGTTTAAATCACATCATACTAAAATAAGGTGTGTGTGTGTGTGTGTGTGTGTGTGTGTGTGTGTGTGTGTGTGTGTGTGTGTGTGTGTGTGTGTGTGTGTGTGTGTGTGTGTGTGTGTGTGTGTGTGTGTGTGTGTGTGTGTGTGTGTGTGTGTGTGTGTGTGTGCGCGCGCGCGCGTCTGATCATTATAGAATCGAAAATAGATGGACGAATCTCCACCAAATTTTGCAGACATGATCAGGGCAATCAGGGTTGGGTCAAGGGCACAAAATATTCCTACCTCGACTCTCCTTCCCCAGCCCCCCCCCTTGCACCCCCATTTCACATCCCAGAAAATGCCAACAATGGGGAGACGACCTTCGATTTTCACTTGTTTCCAGAGAATCATGCAAGTGGTTTAATCACTGACCCCCTACCGGATGGAGTGGGTATTGACAACTTTTTATTTTCGCTCCTGAAGGGAACGCATGTTGCTATTATTAAAAGGAGATGCACCCATCGTCCGTCCATCACACGAAGAAGAAGAAGCAGAACCTCGAGCTTTAATGTCGTAGTTCCTGCTGTCATATAGTAATTTCATAAGGTACTGTTGGAAAGCTAATAATTTATTTCCTTGGTGAGAAAGCTAATCATCGATTTCTTTGGAACAAATATTTAGGTCTGTTTAATCAGAGATACCTGTTTTAAAAACCTGTTTTTTTTAGGATTGAAGAAAACGAAGCGGGAATGAGAGCTCAATGCACCCTGACATGTATATTCCCCACCACAAGTCCCTGACATGTATACAGGCCCGTAGCCAGGGCTCAGTATTAAGGGGGGCATATGAACTGGATGGGGGGGGGCACAATTATTGTATTTAATATTTTTGATAACCCGGTATACTATTGTATTCATGCAGCATTGACACATCTATACTGAGGTTGCCGTCACATACTAACGAAATTGATCTCAGCTAGATTTAATATGTTCCGATGTTTTTGGCCTAAAATTATTCGAATGCAGGAGAGCCGCAACAAACTGGCACATTCACAATGTAGATATTCAATGATTAGACAATTGGCACCAATTCAGGTGCACTTATACAAGGTGTTGTGAAGAATTGGCATTAGAAAATTAATATACCAGAGATACAATGACTAAACGGGGGAGGTTGGCACCAGAATCAGCGCACTTTGAAATAAGATACACTCGGCTATGACCTGCGATCACCACATTAAACTATCAACAGCAAATACGACCAGTCTGAAGATACCACAAGGTCCGTATTTAAAGCAGTCAATTACACAGAGGTAAGGTTATGCAAAAAGCACGAGATATGGGATATGCAAAGCACCAAACACAACATTTAACTTAAACATCAGAAGTACAAAGCAGCCGACCACGGCGGGTGCTGATCACAACCAGACTGCAACCACAACCACACACGCATCACCAGCAATCACACACAATCTGAACTCCTCGTATAGTTTTTATACCGCTGTACTCGCTGTCAGAAGAGCTGCAGGCGACGTGTCTCGGTGTGGAATCTTCTGAGGACCTTCTCCTTCCATTCATTCAGGCATTTACGTGTGAGGTCTCTCTCGAAGGCCAGCCGTACCAGTTGTGCCTTGCGTGCATGGCGCATGGACCGTCGATGGTCAGTGAAGACATTCCTCAATGTTGAGAATGAGTTTTCACACATAGCAGTGGACACACCAAATGTTAGTCCAAGTCTCATAGCAGTCACTACACTTGGCATGGCTTCCAGCGTTTTGTGGTATGTAGAGGAGTTTTTGTGTTGTCCATCTCTCGTTTGGCTGCTTTTCTGTCTGTGAGCGAATAAACTGTTTTGTAACCACACACTCTGTTTCACTGATGGTTGACTTTGTTAATGTCATGATGTACTGGAGCAAGTGGGGATCCAAAAACGTGCCATTTTCAGGATTCAAGGCAGCGAGTGAACGGGCGAGTTGTGTGTTGCGCTCACTGAAGCGCTGAGCAATCTCACCAAGCACAGTGTCAATTGCGCTGTAAAAAACCCTCTGCAGTTCCGTCTTGTCATTGTCGTTGTTTTGTCCTGTAGTCTCCAAAACTACAAACTGTTCCAAGTTCTTATGCATTGTGGGTCTCCGTTTTGGTGGTGCAGGTGTAGAAGTGGGAGCATCGTTGGCCTTGTTCCACAGATCAGTGAACTCATCCTCAGAGCAGAGTTTCTTCACGCACTCTGTAGCACTCGCCACCAGTTCCAACCCCGTTAGCAAGTCCATGTCCTCTGCCTGCAAGAGTCTGTTAGGGCCATCGAACAACATCAGCAGTTTTTGTACAAAGATAGCAATGAACATGAAGGCAGGACCAATAGCCTCCATCCTCATCTCTGCACCATAGGCGCGCTCTGCATCAATCTCCGACAGTCAGGATGTGATATCCTTAAAAGATCCTATGATCACAGACACGGTGGCTAAATGTCCCGTCCAACTTTGGTCAAGAAGTCGTTTTAACCGCTCACCTTTATACTGTGCAGCAACAGTGGGCTTTCTGAAGATTTTGTACAGGCAACAACAAACCTCGAGGAAATCAGTGACAGCTTTCTCTTATTTAGGCGAGCTCGGTGTCTTTTTTGAGTGTGTAGTTTAAAAGCGAGAGGAAGAGCCCACTGTGCCATCTGACATATCCTCAAAATGATCAAGGCTCCCTCTAAAAGGTATCTCATTTTCGGTGAGAAATCCCACAACATCTATAAGAGCAGACACATAGTACCGGTTTCTATTTAGCTGGTCAGCATTGAGGAGTGTGGAAATCTCCTTACCACAATCGATGCGCCTCTCGTTTTCCTTCCACCTCAAAACACAAGTTAAATGTTCCTTTGAAGTTGCGTGTTTGTGAAACCCCCTGTCTTTCTCAACGGCATGTCTCCAATTCCGGTCGCCTCGCACTGTGAAAGTAGAGTCCACTGGGCCACGTGCGGTGTTAAACTTCCTACATGGATAGCAGAATGCTGCATCTGTCTGCACACTGTATTCCAGCCATTCATTAGTCTGGTACCACGAGGACACAAACGAGCGACTCTTGTTCTGCAACAGATGGCCAGGGTACCGCTGTAGAACAACTCGATTCGGTCTCTCACTTCCAAGATCATCGGGAAGCGGCTTGACGGTCACACCCGATCCAGAGGCTGCCGCCAAGCATGGAAACTCGGCTGTCTGCGCTGGGGCTACAGCCGCAGGGCTGACGTTGCTGGCTTGGCCAGGTTGGCCAGCTTCTGTCGGTATTTCATCGACATGATCGTCTTTTCCTCCTCCTCAAACTCCTCCCACAACATGTCTTTCATAATCTTCTTCATTTTCGTCGGTTGCATTTTTTCCTTTTCTGAGCCATTTTCGTATTTCCATCATCCAAGTCTTTTTCTCCTGCTGCGAGCTCGTGCTCTGTGACTCGTCCCTCGTGACTCGCGTCACTAATCTCGCGACTCGCGAGATTTGACGGTTGACGGTTTTATTTATTAAATGATCAATGCACCAAAAACAGGTTTTATCTGCATAATTTCAAGTGTAAGCACGATTACAAACACACATATTTTAAATTTATATTAGAAAATTACTTTTGTAAGATGGAGAGGGTTGACGGGTTGTGAAGGTCACGTGGTGCACGTGCACTTCATCTTTAATAATGTAAATTTGTCTTTTCCTTAATCATATTATCATATTATGACTATATTACATTTATACCTAACTTACAACCAATCAGGTAACCTGCTCAATAGGGTCTCCATATCGAAAACGCTGATTGGCTATTCCTTAAAACTAAATGATCCACGATATATATATATATAAATAACCAGCCACAACATCGACATTCGACACGAGGTCTTGCCTGCTGGCGTTGGTGCTTGTGTTATTATCTTTTATCTTGTGGTCTTGGACTGTATTGTCTTGCCAATTTCTTTTGGAGATGCGCTGACAAGCGCACACTTATCTCTTGACTGTTATTCAAAGAAGGATATTATTAAAGAACAGTTTATCCAAGAAGGCCTTATTATTCACCATGTTGAACATCTGGAATAAGGGTTTTAGTTCACACAGGTGAACTCTTAAACAGCAAGGAGTTCACAGTGGGCGCTCGTCCTTAAACACTAAGTTGTTCACAGGGTGCAACAGGGCATAAATGGGTGGCGTACAAGTGGGGGGGGGCACCAGATGCGCCATGGGGGGCATTGCACCCAAATGCCCCCCCATAGCGACGGGCCTGCATGTATATTCCCTACCACAAGTCCCTGACATGTATATTCCCAACCACAAGTCCCTGACATGTATATTCCCTCCCACAAGTCCCTGACATGTATATTCCCTACAACAAGTCCCTGACATGTATATTCCCTACCACAAGTCCCTGACATGCATATTCCCTACCACAAGTCCCTGACATGTATATTCCCTACCACAAGTCCCTGACATGTATATTCCCTACCACAAGTCCCTGACATGTATATTCCCTACCACAAGTCCCTGACATGTATATTCCCTACCACAAGTCCCTGACATGTATATTCCCTACCACAAGTCCCTGACATGTATATTCCCAACCACAAGTCCCTGACATGTATATTCCCTACCACAAGTCCCTGACATGTATATTCCCTACCACAAGTCCCTGACATGTATATTCCCTCCCACAAGTCCCTGACATGTATATTCCCTACCACAAGTCCCTGACATGTATATTCCCTCCCACAAGTCCCTGACATGTATATTCCCTACCACAAGTCCCTGACATGTATATTCCCTACCACAAGTCCCTGACATGTATATTCCCTACCACAAGTCCCTGACATGTATATTCCCAACCACAAGTCCCTGACATGTATATTCCCAACCACAAGTCCCTGACATGTATCTTCCCTACAACAAGTCCCTGACATGTATATTCCCGACCACAAGTCCCTAACATGTATATTCCCTACCACAAGTCCCTGACATGTATATTCCCTACCACAAGTCCCTGACATGTATATTCCCAACCACAAGTCCCTGACATGTATATTCCCAACCACAAGTCCCTGACATGTATCTTCCCTACAACAAGTCCCTAACATGTATATTCCCTACCACAAATCCCTGACATGTATATTCCCTACCACAAGTCCCTGCCACACGAGCGATCTCTTGTTCCAAGTGTGCAACACATTCTTCTGACACATCCCTTTATATGCATGATGTTTCGGCAACAGACCACTTCCTCAATCACTGCCAAAAATAAAAATAACCCAGGTTACGTACATGAAGCAAAAACATGAATACTGCTTATGTGTATATGTATGCATGTATATGTCTCAGATAATTTTAATTGTACTGGCCCATAGGCTGACAACAGAGGCCTGAAACCTAAAGCCTGAAGCCGATGATACGTACTCTCGCCTTCACAAGGCCCGTGACGCCTATCAGCTCTGACCTTTCAAGATTTGTGATCCTTTTATCAGTTGCTTAGGTTGTTTTAAACGTAAAGGAAAACTTATAGGGAGGGCATGTTGATTGTGAATATGATACTTTTGAAGGTGTGTTAGACTTACCAAAATGGTGGACAGATTATTTTGTTTCAGGTTACAATTGTGTGTAGCGTAAGGCCAGCTGTCCAAACAATGGGCAAAGAGCGGAATACATAAATACAGACAAACATGTGCTTCATTGTATGTACAAGTGGGCACTCCCGCCCTGAGGGAGGAAGTACCCTTCTCAGCCCACCTTCGGTGGGCAATACGCTGCAGCACAGTCTTGCAAATGCACTCTATAATTTTTAACATTTTTGAAAGAAATTTTGTTGATCACAATATATCATATTCCATTTCATAAGATATCGGAATATGATTTGTTATACCGGCTACCACCAAATGTAGCGCTAATTCCGCCATATGTCAAATTTTGAGTTTCAGTGACATCCACGTTTGCTGAATTATTGTAAAGATATGTATAAAAATATAGATATAAAACGTCGACAACGTAGACAGAAATGCATACCAACAAGGCTCCCAAGCATGTACCATGTGTAAATGTCAAAAGCAGTCAATATATAAAGGAAAAAACGAAGACCCATCCACATCTCTCATCTGTGAATGGAGGGAATAACCAATTAGCTCTCACCTAATCAATTAAACCCAGGTGGATCGGAGTGTATAAATAAATTGACACCTCCTATGCTATAAGAAGCAATTCTGACTGCTAAAAAAAGTGTTCATTTGTCCAATTCAGACATAGTTTGACATTTTGGGTGTCTCTGGGAGGTGTTTAACATGACGGATTGGCAATTGCAAATCGCTTGCCAAGCCTGCCGTTTCTTATCAACCGTTTCATTGGAGTGCTTCCTTGAGTGCTCTACAATATTCACACCGTTACTGAATACTGTAAATCGGTCGACTTGAACAAAGTTCAGGGGACACTCGCCTGTGTTCTTCCCGCATTGTTCTCTGGTGCGTCGGGTGATGGCTGGCTCGCTGAAAATGTGCAATTTTATTTTACACCTCGTTTCCCCCTTTTGTACGATATTTCATTGGACAACCCGTCACTTTAGCATAGATAAATACAAAAAAAAAATTTAACGTTTCATTTTTGAAATTTCTCCAACTGTTTATTTTTATTTTTTTTTTTTGTATACCTTGGTCGAGGCTCGTATGAGAGCTAACACACAACTCACAGCAAGGAGGCATGAGACAAGAGGGGCGGGAGTGGAAGGGACAAAACAGTGGGGAATAGACACATTAGGTGAACTGTGGAAGGGAGAGGGATGGGGATGGGACGGGGAACATGGGAACATTTGGAGTGCTTGGTTAAGCCACTTGATGCACGCTCTTCAAGCTTCGATGGCAATACCGCAGTTCGATGTCGGAGCTAGGAAGACTAAATATATTAGATTATTACAATGAGTAAAAAATGTTTTTAGTTGTGACAAAGAAAAGAATCGCCACATCATGGCAGCATAGCCGAGAGGTATGCACGATCACTCTGAGCTGTCCAGCCTGGGCTTGAATCCTGGCTAGGTTATACACTGTCATCCCGGTATTTCACAGACAGGGCAATTCATCAATGTGTGTGCAGTCTCTTGGATGGACGTTAAACTCAGTGTCACATCTGCCAGAATATATGAATATATATGTATATGTATATATATATATAAATATATATGTATATATGTATATATATTTATATATATATATATATATATATATATATATATATATATATATATATATATCTATCTCTATCTCTATCTCTATCTCTATCTCTATCTCTATCTCTATCTATCTCTATCTATCTCTCTCATTCCCTTCCCCTCCCCTCATGCTGCCTTCCATTCCCTTCCCCTCATGCTGCCTTCCATTCCCTTCCCCTCATGCTGCCTTCCATTCCCTTCCCCTCATGCTGCCTTCCATTCCCTTCCCCTCATGCTGTCTTCCATTCCCTTCCACTCATGCTGTCTTCCATTCCCTTCCACTCATGCTGTCTTCCATTCCCTTCCCCTCATGCTGTCTTCCATTCCCTTCCCCTCATGCTGCCTTCCCTTCCTCTCCCCTCATGCTGCCTTCCCTTCCCCTCCCACCACCCTGCCTTCCCCTTATGCTGCCTTCCCTTCCCATCCTGCTGCCTTCCCTTCCCATCCAGCTGCCTTCCCTCCACCTCCCCTCATGCTTACCCCCTTCCCTCTCCACCCCCCCCATGGACATCTCACTGCGGTCTCTGTGTGCTGTATTCACATGCTGTTTAATGTATCCCATTTCGTTGCCCCTTCTCCACAAGTCCCACTACCAAACATAAGTCAAGAAACCCTCCCCTCATGCTTACCTCCTCCCAAAACCCCTCCTACTCCCCACTTCACCCCTCCTCTCTCCCCCATCCTCCTTGCTCCCATCCCCTCTCCAACGTTTGGTGAGGCATCACTCTTCACACAAACCCCTTCCTCGCTCTTCCCCCTCTCCTAGCTCCCCACCTCTTCTTCCTCCCCTCTCCCTCCCTTCTCTCCCTCCCCTCTCTCTTTCTCCCACACCCCTTAATATTCCCATCAGCGAAGCGACGGGTTGTAGTTGCTGGTGTAGTAATAGACAAGCAAGAGCAGACCCGGTCTCAGGCAACGTTTCGCTCGCTTCCCAACGAGCTTCTCCAGGCCAATAGACCTTACTAGATTAGCAGAGTTGATCTCGTTCCTTTTTGGTTGGATGCACCCTTTACCTTAAAAAAAAATAAGATGCATGATTCCTTTTCACTTATTATGCCCTTTTAACATATGAATGATACCAACGGACAATTATTTGGGGAAGTTGGGGTTACAAAAGCGGATGGATATAAGCAACTCGAAAAGCCACATTTACATCGCACTATAAAAAGGGTGAATCAGGAGTAAAAATAATAATAATAATAATAATAATAACAACTTCAAGAACACATTCAAACAAATGTTTTGTTCCATTCACCAGGAATGATGCAATAAGCAAAATACAACTGAGAGCAATTGGAGACAAAAATATGTCGCATCAGCAGATAAATAAACTGAACCACATTGTTTTGCAGATACCATTCAATATGCATGTGTTGACGAGGAAGGCTGACAATCAATACATTTTACATGAAAATGTAATATTTACGGATTAAAAAAGAAGAGGATCCAAGTTGGAGGCTTGTGTGAACGATGTAAGCGTAAGCCAAAATATGACAATGTTTACTTTTAAAACGCATCATATTACACTTCATCAGAAACTATTCATTATGATTTATTTTTTTTAATGTACAAAAATGTTATAAAAGCCACATCAAGTGGAAACATTTGCATTGAAACACCTGTTACCAGGAAATAAATTGTCTCTATTCGCAGTGCTCTTACTTGCAAGTGTCGATGTGCAGTGCAAGGTATTCCTCAAAAATATTCCTTAACAATGGAAGTGCACCTGGTTTGGCAGCAATTCTATCCCAATGCCCTTTCTCTCTGGACTAGGTACAGATGATTGTCCTGTAGACCATTGAATGTGTGATATATTTGCTACCGTCATGTGCATAATATTTCCGTGGAGATAATGGTCAAAGGGAATTGGGATTCCAGGTAACGAGTAGTCTGCATTCTCGTAATTATAAGGCACGCTATTAACATTAAATGGAAACTAAACTCAAATTTCACATCAATTTGATCATTGAAATTCTTTCACTTCACAGTCTCGTATGGGGGGAAATCGACCATTAAACAGCAAATGTAACTGCGGTGAATTTGCTCGTGTAAATTCTGTTGTGGAGGGAGCCACATCTTGCCTTCAGGGGGACCATGTTTGGCTGTGAAACCACATTCTTTTCATGATTGTCAGATAACTAGTAACACAAAGTAAATGCAAAAGCAAGACAGTTTATCTTAAATTATGTCAACATCAGAAGAGGGTTATAAAGAGCCAGTTTGAGAGTGAAAAAGAAAAAAAAAAATTAAAATTACTTAAGGACTCGATGAAGGAGAGGTGGACATGTTCCTGATATGAACAATAATAACTTGATTCGATTTCGTCATCCAACTATATTAAACAAGGCAATTCTCTGTATGTATATGTATGTATGTATGTATGCAGGTATACATGTATGTATATGTGTATTTATGCATCTATGTATGTACGTACGTATAGGTGTATGTATATGTGTAATTGTGTATGTATATGTATGCAATAATGTATGTATGTATGTATATATATATATATATATATATATATATATATATATATATATATATATATATGTATATATATATATATATATATATATATATATATATATATATATATATATATATTTCTTCTTCTTCTTCTTCTTCTTCTTCTTCTTTCGGCTGCTCCCTTTCAGGGTCGCCACAGCGGATCATCCGGATGATCCGCATAGTGATTTGGCACATGTTTTACGCCGGATGCCCTTCCTGACGCAACCCTGGTCGCCTCTTATGACACACAGGGATATGGTACACCTATTTTAACCGGGGTATACACCGGCCCAGTACACTGGTACTCATTTTGCCGACCTCGGAAGGATGACAGGCTGAGTCAACCCCCTGGTGTATTAATTCAGTGGCCCAACGGGGCTTGAACTCAGGAACTTTTGGATCCCAAGCCGCTGCCCTAACCACTGTGCCAACACCAGGCATGCAATATATATATATATATATATATATATATATATATATATATATATATATATATATATATATATATATATATATATATATATATATATATATATATATATATATATATATATATACACACACACACAGATACAGGATCAGTCAAAAGTTTGGACATACCCACTCATTCAAGGTTTTTTTCTTCATTTTTACTATTTTCTATTTTTCTACAAGCGACAAGCTACAAGTTACGGAACAATAAACAACATCATGCCTGGAGATAGACGCGGAGGTCGATGTCAAAAACGAGGGACCTTTTCAGGACCGGCATTGACAGTCATATCTGTGAACATCGAAGGGTTTTCATCTGCAAAACAAAACATCTTAGCCAAGTTGTGCAGCAAGCAGCAGTGCGATGCTCTCTGCTTGCAAGAGACGCACAGAGGGAGTGAAAACAACCGCCCCACCATACCTGGTATGGCCCTGGCCATCGAGCGACCCCACCAACAGTATGGCAGTGCTGTATTTGTGAAAGCAGGCTTAGTTATAGAAGCAACATCTATGTCAGAAGACCATGACATCGAAGTCTTATCAGCTGAGTAAAGCAGTGTAGTAGTAACATATGTCTTCAAACCACCACCTGTAGACTTTATGTTCCCTCAACCAGCTTCCCAAGTACACAACAAACCACAGATCATTATTGATGATTTCAATAGCCACAGCACCCAGTGGGGGTACTCTGAAATGAACAAGGATGGAGAAGCAGAAGAGGACTGGATGGATACTAACCAACTCAGTCTTATCCATGACCCTAAGCTACCACACTCGCTCCACAGTGCTCGCTGGAAACGTGGCTACAACCCAGATCTTGCCATGGTTACAAGCAACATCCCTGGACTGTGTAAGAAGATTGTGCTCGACCCCATTCCATCAAGTCAACACCGTCCCATTGGGATCCAAGTCAATGCAGCTGTAGTCCCAACCACCGTCCCCTATAAGAGGCACTTTAACTACAAGAAAGCAGACTGGAAAAAGTTTACCAATGAGCTGGAAGAGAAGATCAAATATATAAGACCAATAAGCAAGAACTCCGACCTGTTTGCTAATCTGGTACTGAAAACTGCCCAGAAACATATCCCACGAGGCTGTAGAGTTGAATATATACCTGGACTTTCAATGAAATGTGCAGGACTCCATGACTATATCAGCATGTATGAAGTAGACCCTTTCTCCGAAGATACAACAGCCCAAGGTGAGAAGGTGATGGAAAGTATTGCCTAAGAGCGACGTAAGACCTGGAATGCTTTTATTGAGTCTACTGACATGTCAAAAACAGCAAGAAAGCATGGTCACTAATTCACAAGCTACGTGGCAATCCTAAAGCAGTTGCTCAGCACCCAAAAACCACTGCAAATCAAGTGGCCAACTAATTGTTAAAGAATGGAAAGAGTGGAAAGAGAGAGAAGAAGATCAAGCTAAACCACAAGAAATATGGTGAAGACCCTGGTTTCACAAGACCACTTACTATGGGAGAGCTGGAAGCAGGAATCTCTACCCTCAAACCGGGAAAGGCAACAGGGCTGGATAAGATTGCAACTGAGCAGATTAAGCACTTTGGTCATGAAGCAAAGAAGTGGCTTCTACAGCTCTTCAACGAATGCTTAGTAAGACACAAGCTCCCTAAGATCTGGAAGAAAGCCCACATTATAGCACTGCTGAAACCTGGGAAAGATCCATCCGCTCCAAAGAATTTCCGACCAATCTCATTCCTGAGTCACACCTATTATATAAGCTTTTCGAACGCCTGATCCTTAACAAAATTGGTCCTGCTGTCGATGGACACCTCATTCCTGAACAAGCAGGTTCCTGTCCCGGCAAGTCCACAACTAGCCAAGTACTCAACCTTACCCAATACATCAAAGATGGTTATGAGGAAGGGATGGTAACTGGTGGAGTGTTTGTCGACTTCTCAGCTGCCTATGACACAGTCAACCACAGACGTCTTCTTCGCAAGATCCTGGAGACCACAAAAGACACTCGCCTGACAGAGTTGATCGAAAGCATGCTCGAGAACAGACACTTCTTTGTTGAACTAGGAGGTAAGAAAAGCAGATAGCGAGGACTCAAGAATGGCCTCCCACAGGGGAGTGTGCTCGCACCACTCCTCTTTAACATCGACACCAACGACCAACCAAACAGTGTAGACACCCGCCGTTTCATCTATGCAGACGACCTTGGCATAGGTGCACAAGATGCCGATTTCAAAGTTGTTGAAGAGAGACTTTCCAACGCTCTTGCAGAGTTAACATCCGACTACGAAGAGAACCACCTCCGTGCAAATCCATCAAGACACAGGTATGTGCCTTCCACCTGCGAAATCGCGAAGCCAAGCACCAACTGCAGGTCGACTGGTCAGGAATCCCTCTTGAACACTGTGAATACCCAATCTACCTAGGGGTAACCCGAGATAGATGTCTCTCTTTTAAGACTCACATTGAGAAGACCAAGTGCAAAGTGAGTGCGAGGAACAATATCATCAGTAAGCTCACTGGCTCAACTTGGGTGCAAGCCCACAGACATTGAAGTCAACTGCACTAGCTCTCTGCTACTCAACGGCTGAATATGCCTGCCCTGTATGAGAACGAGCTACACATGCAAATAAGCTAGATCCCGTTCTCAATGTTAGCTGCCGCTTCATTACAGGCTGCCTTAGACCAACACCTATGGACCGTCTGTATATGTTGGCAGGCATAGCCCCACCAGAGATACGACGAAGTTCAGCAACTAAGAAAGAACGTCAACAACAGGCTACAGATGAAAGACATCCTCTCTTTGGCCATATGCCAGCCCAAAGCCGTCTGAAGTCTAGAAAGAGCTTCCTAAGTATGTCACCCCCCTTGAAACATCAAGCACAAGCAGGGAAAGAGTTATTCAATGGGAAGAAAGACTGAGCAACCTTCCTTTAACAACAATGGAGCTAAATGTGAGTGAGGCACTCCCCCCTGGAGCAGATTCAAGCTATGCAATGTGGAAATGCCTAAACAGACTAAGATCTGGTGTTGGACGAACAAAAGTCACTCTCTCCAAATTGGGATACTTAAATGACAGGGATGCTGTGTGTGACTGTGGCACTGAACCACAAACCATGCAGCATCTCCTGACATGCCCCCCTGCTGGAACAGCCCTGCACAGCATCGGATTAGGCAGAGTTTAATTATAAGGGTCAGCAATGTGCTCAGCTTTGGCTGAACCACATCTAGCCATGCGTACTGCAACTGCTGTTTTTGTGGACACGAGAAGCAAGTACTATTTTCTACATGGTAGAATAATCATGAAGACATCAAAACTATGAAATAACACGTGGAATTATGTAGAAACCAAAAAAGTGTAAAACAAATGAAAATATATTTTATATTTCAGATTCTTCAAAGTAGCCACCCTGTGCCTTGATGACAGCTTTGCACACTCTTGGCATTCTCTCAACCAGCTTCATGAGGTAGTCACCTGGAATGCTTTTCCATTAACAGGTGTGCCTTGTTAAAAGTTAATTTGTGGAATTTCTTTCCTTCTTAATGCATTTGAACCAATCAGTTGTGCTGACACCATAGGGTTGGTAAACAGTAAATCGTCCTATTTGGTAAAAGACCATTATTTTATCTGTACTGTAGTCGTCCATGTTATGGCAAGAACAACTCAACTAAGCAAAGCCAAACGACAGTCCATTATTACTTTAAGACATGAAGGTCAGTCAATCCAGAAAATTTCAAGAACTTTGAAAGTTTCATTAAGGGCAGTCACAAAAGCCATCAAGCGCTATGATGAAACTGGCTCTCATGAGGACCGCCACAGGAAAGGAAGACCCAGAGTTACTTCTACTGCAGAGGATAAGCTTATTAGAGTTACCAGCCTCAGAAAACGCCAATTAACTGCACATCAAATGGCAACCCAAGTAAATGCTTCACAGAGTTCAAGCAACAGACACATCTCAACATCAACTGTTCAGAGAAGACTGTGTGAATCAGGCCTTCCTGGTCGAATTACTGCAAACAAACCATTACTGATGGAGACCAATAATAAGAAGAGACGTGCTTGGGCAAAGAAACACGAGCAATGGACATTAATCTGTCCTTTGGTCTGATGAGTCGAAATTTGAGATGTTTGGTTCCAACTGGCATGTCTTTGTGATATACAGAGAAGGTGAACGGATGATCTCTGCATGCACAGATGCCAACCCTCCCGATTTCATTGGGAGGCTTCCGAAAATTCACCCAAACTCCCGCCCTTACGATCACTATCCTTATCCTCCCGAAATTTTGATATTTTTGCACTGTTCACTAATCAGAATGTACTAGTATGAGAATTGAATGAAAAGCATCGTCTGCTACGTATAGCATGTGGTAACTCCATAACGTTCGCTGCTACCAAATTGTACGTAAAAAATTGCAAATTCAAATGAGGAGCAGCGAAACATTGGGTCTGGATCTCGCTTATGCGATCATGCACTGAGATTTAGTGCATGCGGTATGTGTGCAATACAGTGCATGCGGTATGTATGCACAGTGTATATGCATGCGATATGCTCACTGCATGCAGCTGGGCCCCGTACCAGCCCGGCGGTCGCGACCACCGTGCGGTGTTTAACAGCCGCTAGAGTTCTACGAGTCGCGCTGCAGCTGTGGAACATCGACTTCGAAGTTACCGATGCTTCAAGCCCTCGATGTTGATTACGAAATGGCAGAAAAGAAGCTTACGAAGACCAAGAAATGGTCTCAGAAGTACAAGACCGAATACAGTCTCCAATACCCGTGTATTCGAAAGTCTGAAAGAGGAATTCATCATGCGTATTGTACAGTATGCAGCGTTGATATTTCAGTTGAGCACGGAGGTCGCGATGATATTCGGAAGCACGTTGGAAGCAAACGGCACACAGACATTGCAAAGGAGAGATCTTCGAGCACGAGTACCGGTACACTTCTGAATTATTTCACCAAACAAGGGACAAGCGAGGAAGAGGATGTTACCCGAGCGGAACTTCTCTTTAGTGGATTTATTGTGGAACATAACTTGCCCATATCAGTCTCAGATCATGCTGGACCTCTATTTCAAAAGATGTTTCCAGATTCAAAAGTTGCTTCAAAGTATGGATGTGCAAGAACAAAAGCTTCAGCAATAATTGGTGAGTTGTCAAATGTTACTGCTTCATCTATTGCCGATATTGCTGGACTAGCTCCATTTAGCCTAGCTACAGACGGTAGCAATGACAGTGGTGAGGCCCAGCTATATCCTGTCCTGATTTCGTACTATGACAACAGTGCTGGGATTGTGAAGCAAGGTTTGCTAAGTTTGCCTGCGTGCAAACAAGATTCCACTGGAGAAAACATTTTCAAACTGCTTGATCATGAGTTCAGTGACAGGAAAATTCCGTGGGGAAATTGTGTTTCCTTTTGTGCTGATAATGCCTCTGTCATGGTGGGCAAGCACAAAGGAGTCGCTGCTTATATCCACAAACAAAATTCAGAGTGCTACATCATGGGATGCCCTTGCCATATGATGCACAATACGGCCAAGAAGGCGGCTCAGGCCTTACCCATTGAATTTAGATGACTTTCTCATCGATATTTACTACTACTTGGACAAAAGTAGTAAACGCGTCAAAGGAGTGAAAGCACTGCAAGAACTCTGTGATGCCCCGACACACAAGATTCTGAAGCATGTCGCAACAAGGTGGCTGTCCCTTGGTCAGTGCCTAGACAGGCTGATTGAACAGTGGGAGCCACTTCGCCTCTTCTTCAAAGAAGAAGTACGAAGAAAAATGCAACCAACTGTAGCCAAGACTCTAACAATGAGCAAGAAGGACGGCACTGTATCTACTGCCAGTACTGGCACTGCAGGATCAAGCACTAGTGGAGCAGCATTCACCACTACCACTGCAGTATCTGCTGCGAAGAAGACAGCAGGGACAGCACCAAAACCAATGCTGAGAGCAGGTAGCATCACCGGCCCTTCATCACGTTCATCTACGAAGCAGATCCCTTCAGAGTCGAGAAAGACTGTGATAGTCCCATCTACAGGCAAAGAAGGACCCAAGTTAAGTTCTGCTTTTGCCAAATCACTTGATAGAAGCTCAGCAAAACCTTCGAATCAGAGGTCTTCTTCCTTGGCTGCACCTACCTCAAGCTCTCTCCTCAAACGTAAAATTGGATCTGGTACTACGAGTCTGACCTCTTCTGCTGGCAGTAAACGCAAGTGTGATCGCCCTGCGGCTAAGTGTACTACGAGTTCTACAACTAAAAGCGCATCTTCCTCAAACACTGTGCAGGAATCGAGAGAAAAACGTGTCAACAGGATGTTCTTGTCTCCACAAACAAAACTCTATTGTTTCTTCCTTCGATATGCTAACAAGCTTTTTTGAGAAGGGGAATCTTCTGCTCCAAAGAGACGAACCCTGTATTCATCTCCTGCACGGAGAATTGAATGGTCTTCTGAAAGATATCTTCGTACGGTTTTTGAAACCATCGGTGTCATCGGTTGCTCTGGTAAATGTACCCTTCTCTGACAGAAATCATCAGAAGAATGATGAGGACCTCATGATTGGGAACGATGCCAAACTGTATATAAGGGAACAAAGGAGTCTCAAGAAATCCACCTTCACTCTGAGTGAGTCAGACATCCAAGGTTTCTTCAGTGCAGTTCGCTCACATTATGTGAAAGCCTGCAATTACTTCTTCAAAACCTGGCCGCTAGGTGATGAATTAGCCAAGCATGCTCAGGTGCTGGATGTTAAGCTACACCAAGAAGTGGGGTTTGACTGTGTGGAGTTTTTCATCAAGAAATTCCCCTGTCTGTTCAGTGGCGGTGATAGTGACATAGACAGTCTTGAGAGTGAATTCGCTCACGACCAGGCAGACGCCTCCATAGCTACAATTGCTACTGAGACAGTGAGAGTGGATGAGCAGTGGCATCAGATTTCACAGCTCACAGATCCCTGCACTGGTGCCAAGAAGTATCCTAATTTGAGCAAAGTGATGAAGGGAATCTTGGTCATTCCTCATTCGAACGCATCATGTGAGCGGGCACTCAGTCTTGTACGGAAGAATCATACTGAATTTCGTCCCAATTTGAGTGTCAAAACCCTGGAAGCTCTCTTAATTGAAAAACTAGCTCATAGCACCCCTTGCTACCAGAGAGAATACAGCAAAGACATAATCAGAAGGGCTAAAAGAGCCACACAGCTGTCACTCAGCAAAGCTGCCATGGAAAAAGCAAGCAGCAGTAGTACCAGCCAGTAAGGTAAGAAAAATATTGCTTCTTTTGTGCTTTTTGTTAATCTTTGATTGTCCCCTAACTTACTAATATTAACATACATGTAACATTAAAAAGTGCACAATTTTCCCCTTTTTTTGTTCAAAAAGTGGGAATTCTTAACATGTTAAATGCTCCAAAATAGGGCTCAGAGGGCACTAGAGAGCGTCTAGAACCCCAGAGCTTCCAGGGCCCTAAGGCGGGCCCTGGACCCCGCCGCAAGGGTCGAGCGCTCCGCGCTCGAGATGTGCGCTTTGCGCACATTATTTGGTGTCGGTTGCAAATCCTCCCTAATTCTGATTTCCAAAAGTTGGCATCTCTGCTGCATGTGTGGTTCCCACCATGAAGCATGGAGAAGGAGGTGTGATGGTGTGGGAGTGCTTTTCTGATGAAACTGTTGGCTATTTAATTGGTAAAAGACCATTATTTTATCTGTACTCATGACACACTTAACTAGCATGGCTACCACAGCATTCTGCAGCAAATTGCCATCCCACCTGGTTTGCACTTAGTGGGACCATCACTTGTTTTTCAACAGGACAATTACCCAAAGCACATCTCCAGGCTGTGTAAGGGCTATTTGAGCAAGAAAGAGATTGATGGAGTGATGCATCAGATGACCTGGCCTCCACAATCACCTGACCTAAACCCAATTGAGATGGTTTGGGATGAGTTGGACCACAGAGTGAAGAAAAGGCAGCCAACAAGTGCTCAGCATATGGGGGAACTGCTTCAAGACTGTTGGAAAAGCATTCCAGGTGACGACCTCATGAACCTGGTTGAGAAAATGACAAGAGTGTGCAAAGCTGTCATCAAGGCAAAGGGTGGCTACTTTGAAGAATATAAAATATAAAATATACTTTGAATTGTTTAACACTTTTTTGGTTATTACATAACTCCATATGTGATATTTCATAGTTTTGATGTCTTCACTATTATTCTAAAATGTAGAAAATAGTAAAACTAAAGAAAAACCCTTTAATGAGTCAGTGTGTCCTAAATTTTGACTGGTACTGCATGTATGTATGTGTATGTATATACATGTATGTATATGTATGTGAATGTATGTATGTATGTATATGTATTGTTATGGTGCCGGAGGTCAGCCGCGAGCCAACCGCTCTGACGGAGCCGCAAGTCGAGTCGGCCCGACCGATCGCCCGGAATATAGATCACTGCCCGGATAACTCCAAAGTCGACGGGTCCTTGTGCAAGGACCGTGAAGGGCCAATTTTTCCACCACGTGGTACCGGGTTATTTGCAAATTCTTCAAAATACCTGGAGACCACGTGGCGATCCACTGAGCCTCCACACCCTCGACGGAACTCGTACGAAACAAGCCGCTTAAGAGAGCCTGTCCCGTGCGCGATTCCGAGCTGCTTAATCACCGAGAACCGTCGGTCCGAATGTCCCCCTTTTACGGCAAACCAACGGCTTTCTAACTACCAACACACGAAATGCTCAATCAATGAAAGAATCGACACGACGAGCTGAAAACATTTAACAATTGGGGTATTTATTAATAATAATGGGGAACGAGGGAAGCACGTAAGAGCAGAACTATACCGACTATACGAAATGCAATGCAATCATTTACAGCACACAAAGCACTTAACAGTTTCCTACTTATTAGACGGGCCCACGGACACATGTACGCACACACACACCCAAGAAATGGTGGCTGATGCCTTTACTAAGGACTTAAACTCAGAGGACAGATGAGCTGAGACCCAGAACCTATCTCGAACCTCTCCACCTCGTGTGGTCTTCAAGCTGTCCGGACCCGGGCTCCAGCAAGAGCGAGCTGGATCCAATCGCCGTGAGCCGCGATCCTTCCCGAGCTCCAGCGAATCGTCCCGTGCTTCCGAACACGTGCTGGTGAGATGAGGCGCCGATCCTTCGCATCGATGCGTCGCTATCTCGAAGAACTAACTCCAAGATGAAGTCAAGGAGTCGCACCAAGCCGGGAACCGAGCCGGAGAACAAAGAGCTCCACGAGCCAAGAAGAGCCAGCCAAACCAGGCTACGAAGCAGAGCAACAGGCTCAAACCAGCTCGAGCACCCTTGAACGAGGCTGACACTCCTCGAACACCAGGCCGAAGAAGAACCACGACAACCCGAACCAACTCCTCCGATGAACAACTCTCCAACAAGAACCAAGAACCCCCCCAACAAGACCCCAGAACCACCCGAGCCAAGCAGAGCAAGAAGTTTACTGAACTAGCCCAAACACACAAACCAACTAGAGGATCTCTTCCTTATCCTCCTCCGCCCCTCCCCCGCTCCCGGCGTGACTCATGCCCTCGTGCTCCATCCCCCGCTCAACCACGGGAGGGAGGGAGTTGTTTACGGAATCATGGGACGGGAGGGCTCTTATTCCACTTCACAGAAGAGGGAGAGGGGCGTCTTCCTTTGTGTTGTGATTGCTCCCTAATTATTGAATTAAATCACAGCGCACTTAATCGATTTCTGCCCATTAAACAATGGAAGGTAAGCTATCTATAGAACATGGACTTATCGACATATCTGAGCTAAAGGAACCTGAATGTTGTGTGCGATCGAATTCCAAATTCGTAACACTGTAGAAAATAGTAAAACTAAAGAAAAACCCTTTAATGAGTCGGTGTGTCTTAACTTTTGACGGGTACTGCATGTATGTATGTATGTGTATGTATATACATGTATGTATATGTATGTGTATGTATATATGTATGTATTTATATATGTATATATATATATATATATATATATATATATATATATATATATATATATATATATATATATATATATATATATTGTTGAGGATTCAGCGGTGGCAGGATTCAGACGATGGCATCATTCACTGTCCGCAACCAGTTTGGGCTTTCGCACCCTAATCTCGACAGCCAAATGTTACAGATTCGGCACCACCCTCACCACCGCCATCTCCGGGGTTATAATGCCAGCTGGTTCAGCACAATTCTCAGGTTACGCGTCTCGAACCACGATACCAAAATACACCTGTACCTTGCCAGCTGGGGGAATATACCCCGGTTACAGACTGGTTTTGTCAGAGACCGAGCAGAGTCTACCAGTCTGTAACCATTTTTGTTTTCTATCCAAATCGAGCTAATTGTTTCTCAGTGCGGCACGAACAAACCCAAAGCGGCAACTTCATACGAATCAGTCAGATTTATTGGGGGACATCGGGGAACACGACACAAGAAAAACATTCACGACAACGTTATAATTAATCTATAACCCGTTCTTACCTAGGTAGCTACGGATTATGGGTTTCGAAGGGGACTCTGACGAGATAAGCTGTAAACGACATGCAGACAAGACACGGACAGCATGCAGACAAGACAGAGTAATTGGTGATGTTTCATGGAAGAGAGGAAAGTGTCAAAAGCACGAATGTGGCTCGTGACAAGCCGATGTCCATGGATTCGAGCCCCAAGCTCGAGCACGCCCCCTGGCAAGAGGTGGTGCCGTACTCTTCCTTCTTAAGGCACCGCTTGCGGACACCCTCTTCAGCGCGTTCTGACCCCATGCAATGTCGACGGCACGAGACCGTCAGATCGATGGTGGGTCTCAGCTGGTTTCTCACAAGGTCCAGCTTTTCTTTCTCGGCCGACGGCAGACTCAGGTTCAGTTCCTGCCGATCGCAGATTCGGCGCACTCAGGTTCAGCTTCTGCCGATCGCAGACTCGGCGCACTCAGATTCAGCTTCTGCCGATCGCAGACTCGGCGCACTCAGGTTCAGCTTCTGCCGATCGCAGACTGACCTCGGTGCTCTCAGTTCCACCTTTTTCCGGCACCCGCTCGCCTCCAAAAACCGACTGCTCATCCAGCAGATCGTGCATCGACACTCGTCGTTTCTCTCTTGCCTTCCCGGCGCACGCTCGCCTCGAAGCAGACTACAATTTTTCCCTTCTCCTTTTCGGTGCTCCTTCGCCTCAAAGCCGACTGCTGACTCACACACCGCCAGTTCTATTCAGCAGATCGTTCCACACCGGCGCTCAGTTTCACCACCATCTCCCCGGCCGACTGCTCACCTCTCAGTTTTTTACCACCTTTTCTTTTTGGGGTGCGCCCCTTTTACGAAGCCAACAAACTCCTCCCTTCAGTTTCACTCCCTCTCAACTGACTGGGTCGGGCCTTATCCGGAGAGGGGAAGGAAGAAGAAGAAGCTTTCGGTAGACCACCGCCGCACGAACAAGAAATAGCCTCTTACATCTCCCAACACACATGCAACGTCCATTTTACCGAACTGCAAGGCTAAACATGCATTTAATGGGGGATCTGCGCTAATCCTATATTTAGTAACACACTAAGAGCCATTTGCTCAACAATATATATATATATATATATACACACATGTATGTATAAGTATGTGAATGTATGTATGTATATGTATGTGAATATATATATATATATATATATATATATATATACATATACATATACATGCACATACATATACACATATACATACATTTGGTGTGAGAGCGAGGTGTGTTCACCAAGGCCCCTCCCCACTGAGGGAGGTCCATAAATTCCCGAGCACTCTCTGAGGCACGGGTCTTTTTGGGATCTTGGGGAGTTTGTATATGTATATTATGTGTGTATATACACACACACACACACACACACACACACACACACACACACACACACACACACACACACACACACACACACACACATACACACACACACACACACACACACACACACAGATGAGCCAAAACATTATGACCACCTGCCTAATATGCTGTTGGTCCTCCGTGTGCCACCAAAACAGTGCCGACCTGCCGAGGCAGGTACTTTACAAAACCCCTAAAGGTGTCCTGTGGTATCTGGCACCAAAACATTAGCAGCAGATCCTTCAAGTCCTGTAAGTTGCGAGGTGCAGCCGCCGTGGATCGGACTTGTCTGTCCAGCACATCCCACAGATGCTCAATCGGATTGAGATCTGGAGAATTTAGAGGCCAGGTCAACACCGTGAACACTTCATCATGTTCCTGAAACCATTCCCGAACAACGTGTGCAGTGTGGCAGGGTGCATTATCCTGCTGAAAGAAGCCACTGCCATCACGGAATACCATTGCCATGAAGGGGTGTACCTGGTCTGCAACGATGTTTAGATAGGTGACACGTGTCAAATTGACGTCCACATGAATGGTCGGACCCAAGGTTTCCCAGAGCATCACACTCCCTCGACCGGCTTGTCATCTTCCCACAGTGCATCCTGGTGCCATCACTTCCCCAGGTAAACAGTGCACATGTACACGGCCATCCACGTGATCTAAAAGTAAATGGGACTTATCGGACCAGACGACCTTCTTCCACTGCTCAAAGGTCCAGTTCCGATGCTCGCGTGCCCATTATAGGCGTTTTCGACGATGGACAGGGGTCATCATGGGCACTCTGACTGGTCTGCGGCTATGCAGCCCCATACGCAGCAGGGTGCGATGCACTGTGGAATGTGTCACATTCCTCCCATGACCACCATTGAAATTTTCTGCGACTTTTGCCACAGTAGACCTTCTGTCAATTCGGACCAGACTGGATAGCCTTCGTTGCCCTCGCGCATCGATGAGCCTTGGGCGCCCAACACCCTGTCACCAGTTTGTGGTTTGTCCCTCCTCGGACCACCATCGGCAGGTACTCACCACTGCTGACCGGGAGCACCCCACAAACCTTGCCATTTCAGAGATGCTCTGACCAGTCGTCTGGCCATAACAATTTGGCCCTTGTCAAAGTCGCTCAGGTCTTTACTCCTGCCCATTTCTCCTGCATCCAAAACATCAACTTCAAAAACTGACTGTTCACTTGCTGCCTAATATATCCCACCCCTTAACAGGTGCCATTGTAACAAGATAATCACTGTTATTCACTTCACCTGTCAGTGGTCATAATGTTTTGGCTCATCAGTGCATATATATATATATATATATATATATATATATATATATATATATATATATATATATATATATATATATATATATATATGTTGTTGTTGGTCGTCTTTCGGGTGCTCCCGTTAGGGGTCGCCACAGCGGATCATCCGTTATGATCCGCATACTGATTTGGCACATGTTTTACACCAGATGCCCTTCCTGACACAACCCTGGTCACCTCTTACGACACAGGGATAAGGATTGGGTTTCGCCATGATTCTGGGCTGCCCTATATAGCGTGGCCAGCGCAGAGCTCCCGTCCTCAAGCGATCCTCCAACCCAAGCCTCCGAGTAGCCGGATTACAGGCGCACGCCACTACGCCCGGTATCTACAGTACATATATATATATATATATATATATATATATATATATATATGTATATATATATATATATATATATATATATATATATATATATATATATATATCTTTAGTTAGTTAGGATCTGGAAACCATGTGCATTCAACATACAGATGTCCCAAAAGTCAGTTATGTCATTAAGTTTGTGTGTAGTCAGATCCCTTTCCTTTTGTCTTGTGGAAGAATCAAAGGTGTGCGTTGCGATTTCTTTTTAGTTAGGTTATTGAATCTTTACATCCAACAAACCCTCCAACAAGCCATCTAACAACCATCCCATCTGCATGACCCCTCTGCCCATCACGATCCACCACCAACCAGCTGTCTTCTCGCACCCTGACGTACCAAGGCAAGATCTCGCGGTTCCGGTTCCTCGGCTCCCACGAACGTTGTAACTCTTTCATGCCAACCTTTGCAACATTGATACTGTAACTCGTCAAGTATGAACCCACGTGGAAGAGTAGCTGGGGTTTCCAGGCAGGGGCCAAGGCCCCGCCCCAGAAAGGTATGCCGTGGGACCCTGTCCAATCAAAGGCGGAAAGCGAGGTGTGTTCACCAAGGCCCCTCCCCACTGAGGAAGGTCCATAAATTCCCGAGCACTCTCTGAGGTAGGGGTCTTTTGGGGGTCTTGGAGAGTCTTTTGGGGGTCTTTTTGGGGCCTTTGGGAGTTTTTGGTGGGTCTTTTTGGAGAGTTTTGGAGGGTTTTTGCTGTCACGAAAGGGGTTTTGCTGTTACGAAGGTCGTCGAGGTGGCGAACGTGTCTCTGCTGGCCCTCGACAAGGAAGGAAAGAGCGACCCCGATCTCCCCTCCGTGGACCCCGCTACTCACCATCCGAGCTCCGCCACGAACCTCGAGTCCCACACGTGCGATTGGAGACCAAACCAGCGACCATTGTCAGGTGCTGCAGCACAGAATACCCCCTTTCTCTGACGGCCAGGTACCCAACCGAACTCTGACACCCAGCTTGTCTCTCTCCTCAGTTGTGAGGAACCAATAAATAACTCTGGGTTTCTTTTCATTTGTGTGTGTGTCTGCGTGTGGACCTGTCTGAAAGTCGAACTGAATAAGTGTTTTTGGATCATTGTAAATACTTCTTGCATATTCACGTTAAGTCTTGCTTTGTGTCTTCATTTACTGAATATAAAACTTGTTAGAAATGTTCCCAGTTCGTTTCCGTCCCTTCTTGAATTGGTCCAGCATGGTTCGGATCTGAGTTTAGACAGGGTTTTATCCCCGATAATCCGTTCATTCCAGCCGGCACGGCTTTGGCGGTTTCCGCTCGGCTGCACCCGAACCGGAGTTGGTAGTTGGCTGCACCCGAACCGAACCACTAAGAGAGAAGTGCCTCGATTCCAGTTCCACAAGGATTAGCTCTGGGCCAAGCTATGTAAAACAATAGTTTAGAGGGAAGGTTTTTTTTCTTTTAATTTTGTTTCCCCGTTGTCTGTGTACGAGGCTGTGTGCGAGGCCTCGACTGTAGGATTTATTTATTTAATATTATTGTCATTTCCTTTTGAATTATCGTCCTTTATAAATATTTTTGTATGTTCAGTAAATGTATTCCTTTCAAGACACTGTCACATTGTGCTGTCCTGGTGCAGCAGCCTGTGCTGTGCTCTTCCCCGTGCTCCTCCGGGGTGGTTCCCCTCTCCACCATTACGTCCCGTAAACATGCGCGCATTAATCCCCGAGTCTCGGTTGTAGCCTTCAAGAGAGAAGCTTTGCCATCCGTCCAGGTCGGGTTTAAGCCCTCTGGACATGACAATAAACATATATATATATATATATATATATATATATATATATATATATATATATATATATATATATATATTTATGTATGGATGTGTGTATATATGAATGTGTATGTAAGTTCGTGTTGTTACGGTTGTGGGGTAGATGGAGATATTTCAGAGGAAAGTTGGGATTGTATCGAGTTTCTTGGTCCGTGTACTTGCAGGAGACATCTCGATGTAAATTAAGGAGGGAAACTGTGAGCTTAAGCGTTACTTGTCACCGCACGGGGGGAGGAGGGGGGGTGGTGCTGTGTTAATTTGATAGGGATTAAGACCAATTTCCCCCAGTATGTAATAGCCCCCTGTGACCTTCAGCTATGTTTTTGTATTTCCAAACTCGACATGAAAAAAGTGCGTTTTTAGAACAACAACCACAACGACAATAGGACAGCTGCATGGCTAAGCATGTGAGAAGCCCCATCTTCCAGTTTACTGCCAGCTTCCTCCACGACTGGAGGTGGGAGAAGGAAGAAGTTTTTGGTTTTGTTGGTTCAGTTGGGTGTAAGGGACGCACATAGTCGAGAGACGAGAGAGCTCGGAGATGGCGTGAAAGATCAGGGCATTACGGCTGGCTTTCCTTCAACGTAGGAATAAGATGGCACGGTTCTCATATTCGTGCTGAGGAAAATTGGCTCGCATGGTGGAGTAAGACGCTGGCCATTGACTCTTGGCTGGTCGTGAGAGACAGACATCGAAGCCTCGTGTATTTCACCGAACGGAGCAGCGCCATTCTGCAGAGAGCAGCTGTATCGGCGTGCGCGATGGACGAAGAAGCCGCACGGTGGTTTGTGAGCCCTGGTGTTAAATACCACCTCACAAATTCCCTCAAGTACATTTCCAAACCCAGAGAGTGGCTCAGCGCCATTTTGGGCGCGTCTTCCCGCGCAAGACGAAGCACCTCGACCCCAAAGTTCAATAAAGACCATCTCTGGACCAAGCTAAGTGCCAGAATAAAGGGAGGATTTTCTTTTGTTCATTTTCTCCTTGTTTGCATTAAAGTCCGTATGTGGAGGTGCCTCAACTTTCGGCTTAATTTACTTCACGTATTATTATTACATTTTGAATTACCCTTGTAAATATTTCTTATGTTTTCATTAAATCCCCGTTTATTTTAAGTTGCTGTGTCAGTGTATTTGTCGTGAGGTTCGAGTATAAGCCCCTTGTGCTGTGCTTCCGTTGCTCCGCCAGTGCCACTCTACCCCTCCTGCGCACACCATAATCTCTGAGGCTAACATGTCCACCTCCAAAGGAAAACTGCTCCGTGATTCGGGCCTGGTCGGTGTTAACCGCCCGTCCACCACAATTGTTTCGGGGGATTAAACTAAACTGGCAAGACCCAAGACAGTATGTATGTATAAGTATTGGGTGGTCGCTAGACAACCCTTATTCTCAGTTTTTCCGTCTGTCTGTATGTATGTTTGTATGTTGGGTGGTCGCTGGAGTACCCTTATTTTCACTTTTTCCGTCTGTCTGTATGTATAAGTATTGGCTGATCGCCAGAGTACCCTTATTTTCACTTTTTCCATCTGTCTGTATGTTTGTATGTTGGGTGGTCGCTAGAGTACCCTTATTTTCACTTTTTCCGTCTGTCCGTATGTTTGTTTGTATGTGATGGACAGCTCTGGAGGGCAGAGGAGTCAACCGATTTTGTTGAAACTTGACAGGTAGGTTCATGCCAGGATCTAGTTCTACGCTTTTGAGCACCGTTGCTCTGTACGCCACCGTTGCCAAACAACGGGACTTTGAATTTTTTTTTAATCCTAAAAACATTATTTTTTCGAAAATCAAAAATCGGCTTCTCGGCTTTTATGTGCACTATAATCAACCTCTTTGTCAAATATTTTAAGCCCGATCCGTCAAAAACTGTAAGACTAGTATGCAATTATGTAGTGACCACCCATGTCACCTACCGGCTTGCATGTATATGTATATGTATGTATGTTTATGTTTATGTATATGTATATGTATGTTTATGTAAATGTATATGTATGTGGATGTGGATGTATGTTTATGTATATGTATCTATGCATGTACATCTGAAAATCATACAAAAACAGAGCTGGCCTGATCACCAAATTTTGCATATGTGTTGGTAGAATCCAGGGTAAACTCCAACCCCCTCCATCTGTTGGGGGGGGGAAAGGGGGGGGAGACAACTTGCAATGCTCCCAAATGGAGGGGGTGTTTCTCATCACCAAAATACTTGAAAGCAATTAAAGGTACTTGGTTTGAACATTGTATCCATACACAACATAAGTGAGATTAAGCACCCACTTGTTCTGTGAAAGATCAATTCTCGATATTGGAAGAGCTTGTTCTCAGAACTTGTTGTGCATTATATATTCTTTCTACACAAAATCGAGGCTCGAAGAGGAGCTAGAACATAGAATGGATCAGGACATACAGGAACAAAAGGGACAGTAGAAAGAGGGCAGGGGGGAAACATAGAGGGAGACTTGGACAAATAAAAGATGTGGGGAAGAATGAGGGGTAGAGGTGGATGCACAGGATGGACAAGGTGTACACAGAAGTATACTCTCAAGAAGGAAAAACTGCAAATTTGGAAAGAGTTGTGCTTGGGGAGGGTTACCGGGGGTAGAAAAGATCATGGATTTGGATGGGAGATGATCCGAGATGGTGGTGAACAGTTGTCTTGAAAATCTGGAGGGAAGAACGTGGTTGAAGAGAATGTGGAACTTGGTTCAACAGGCGAGAAAAGAGAAAGGAGGCGGCAGAAGACACAGAGACCACCATCCTGTCTGCGATGTGAAAAAAGATTGGCCCATAGATTCAGTACTCATCACTGTGACATCCCAACAGCTTCCTTAAAATCATTCCAGCCTGCTAATAAGGAAATCCTACAGTTAACCGATTAACTTCAAATTCGTGACTTTTACCCCACCAATAATTTTACCCATCTGACTTATCCTCAACTTAAAAGCACACAACTTGTTTTTCTTGAATAAAACTTCATAATGAAGCGAAACATGTTTATTCAAGAAACAACTACAACTACAACTACTACAACTATTATTATTATTCAAAAAAATACTATTGCCATTAATTTCGTCATGGGGACCGATTTGTTTTCACAGCTCGTACAAGTGGTAAGATGTGTCCGTTGTAAGAAAGCATTAAGTAATCTTTTGTCGGACATTGTTCAACGGTAAGAAAGTGAAACGTGTACGTTTCCTTGTCATCAGAAACCTCCGATGAAGTGGAAGGGGCAGCACAGACACAGCTCGTGGAATGGCGTGGCTGTGGATTGGAGAATTTGCCGATGACATGCGTGCCGCTAACAAAGGTATGGTTTGGAGACAGGCCAGGACACGTTTCACGGGACAGATCGCACCCGGGCATGCCTCTCGGCCAGCAGACACTGCACAATAAGTCAACACCATTAGACACTGTCAGATTACGACTGTTCGGTGTTATTATAAAGGTATGCAACTACACGGTAACTCCCAGTTCCTTTAAGATTATTATTTGATGGGTAAATGGTAAACATCATATGTCAAAAACTATATTTGACTGGAGAGTTTAAATATTTTAGAAAAGTTTCTCCCCCTCCCACCCCCCCCAAAAAAAATCACACTGTAACAATAATATTAATGTGAAATTGGTCTAACAGTGTGGTGCAGAAGAAGTGCACTCAAATACCTTTGAGGTGTCAGTTGTCACCTGGTTTCCATTCGCTACCTGACTATAAACTGTCGGATTGGGACTTCACAGACGGGGCAAGTGTCTCGTCCCTTGGGTGGGTGTTAAAATGGTCTGCCGGTGTCCCACGTTATAGATTCCATATTGTCCTTTGTGAACAAATCGGCAAGTCATCACCGGCACCCTGAAAAGTTACATATTCCTGTCCAAATGAACTTCAGTCAAACGTCCCTCCTCGCCAGCCAGTTCGTGAAAGACCTGGGCTACAAACCACCCCCCGATCGACCCCACAAAAAAGGTAGGAATAATTAAGACCATTAAATAAGTCGAAGTAGTAGTCGTAGTAATAGTTGAAGTCGTAGTCGTAGTAGTTGATTAATTTGGAGTTTATTTACTATTATTTAAATTAATAGTCATACACTTTAACGGAGACTTAATTCCTTTGGTACCAGGTCTCTTCGGAGAATCCTTGGCTATCGCTGGTCGGATTTTGTGTCCAACGAGCGGTTGCTGAGAGAGACTCGGATGAGATTTGTTACCTGCATAGTCCGTGAGCGTCAGTTGCGGCTGTATGGACATGTGGCTCGTTTTCCTGACTCTGATCCTGCTCACCAGATTTTCTCAGCGAGGGAGTCTCATGAGTGGAGGAGGCCAGTGGGTCGACCACGTGCCTCATGGTTGCAACAGGTTGACCATCATCTCAAGGAGATGGGGATGGGCCTGGCATCTGCCTGGGGGATGGCCAGACGGAAGCCCCTGGAGTACCGGCGGAAAGTGGACGCAGCGACGCGCTGTTCTGGCACATGCTCCCATACCTGACCTGACCTGATTTAAATTAAAACAGTGAATTCAAATCCTTCAACCCAAAAATAAGTCCAAATTAAGAAACGATTTCAATAATTTCGTTTTGTAAACGTGTTCATAGAGAAGCAAACCAAGAGAAAAGCAGTCATTGGCAGAATACCTCGTTAACCACTTGCCCACTTGTACAACTATCTGAGCACGTCGCTTATGCCGAGATCCCAGCTTCAAAGCACACATTCTCTATTCGTTTGTTCATTGTCTACTAATGTCCTTGTAATTCATGTAAAAGTACATGTGCACCTCCTAACGTCTTTATCTTCCGTGTGCTACAGGTAAGTACAAAAATGGATAGTTAAGTACAAAAAATGGATAGTTAAGTACAAAAAAAAGACTACTGAAAGGGACAATAAAGTGACTGACTATATTATATCAATAAAAGTGAAATGAAGACACAAAATAACCAATCAGGAGCATTTCAAACGTAGCGTGGGAAGCAGTCGCCGTGAACGGGAGACAGACAAGCGCACGGACAGAGACCGGGGTTCGCAATACAGTATATGTATGACGAGTGGGAAATCCTTGTTTTACATTTGGACATCTTGAGTTAGATGCTGCACGTAGAGTTTTACAAAACTGGTATTGGCAATTCATCAGATCGACACATGATGTAATCTACATAATTTATTTCCTTCACATCATATGTGAATACATGTCTATGCACATGTGTAATACAGCTTCTAATGTGCAATTCCACGTTATGTAAAACTACCGGCTTCCACTAGATGGCGCTATACCATACGCATTTCGACAAAATTGGGGTCCTCCCCCACCCTGAATTCCCTCCTCCTCACCTAAAACGTGAGGACACTCCCAGTACAAACACCAATTTTCAACTCATTCTGTCCAGAGGTTGATGAATGCAAATAAGTCAAACCTACAAACAGACACTTTTCAAATTATAGATAGCATGATTGCAGCAGTTTTCAGACAAAAGTAGGCCTTTGGGCAAACACATTTGCCAAATGGCTATTCTTGCATTCTTTCTTTCTGACATGTCAAGTTACGTTCTGTTATTGTTGTCAAAGGGTAAAAATTTAGAATATTATGCATGTTATATGGGTTTGACAATCTTGGCCTGGATAACAGCAACACAACTTGACATTAATTGGACAAGACGTGAAGATACATCCGCTGGCAATACATGACTTTCGAAATGACATATGAAAGCTAAATGAGGCTTTTTACGCAAACGTTGTGTGTGTTTACAATTATTCGGTTCTGCTCACTTTTAACATGCCCATGCTAGCGTGAAATGTTCAATTCAAATCGTCTTTTAAACAATTTTCAGCATTTAAACGAAAGAGTGGCAATTTCAATGTGGTCAACCATAATTTTTGTGTTCCTAAATGCAAATCGGACTCATGGAAATACAGGAACATGACAAATATCCTTAAGTAACAGGTGCCGGGTTCATACCATTTATTATTGGTACATTTTTTTTTGTATACCTTGTCGAGGCTCGTATGAGAGCTAACACACAACGCACATCAAGGGGGGCATGCGACAGGAGTGGAGGGAGTGGGAAGGACAAAACAGTGGGGAACAGAGACATTTGGAGATCTGTGGAAGGGAGAGGGATGGGACGGGGAACATGAGGAATAGAAGATTGACATTACAGGGACTTTCAGGAAGGAAAGCAGGGAATTTGAAGGAGGTGGGCTTGGGTGGATTAATTATCGGGGGTAGAAAACATCGAGGATTTGGATGGGGATGATTAGAGGTGGTGGTGAACAGCTGTTTTGAAGGCCTAGAGGGAAGAATGGGAATGAATAGAGTGAGGGAGTTTATTCCAAAGGCGATAAAAAAACAAGAATGAAAGAGTGAAGGTGAGCAGTGATTCATGATTTTGGTAGTTTTACCAGAAGGGGGTTGTTGGCGCACCTTGAGCGCCCTGCGGAAATGTGGTGGGGACAAATGGCAGAGAGAGCAGGGGGGGGCGAGGCTGGAGAGGAGACGGTAGAAGGCAGAAAGACCACCGACCAGCCTGCGGTGAGAGAGTGAGAGGCCCAAATAGTCAGCCTCATCGCGGGAGATGCCAATGATCCGAAATGCCTTGCTTTCCACAGTGTGAAGCCAAGAAAGGTGGAAGGCAGGAGGACCAGCCCAGAGCGGAGAGCAGTACTCCATCAGGCTGCTGACGAAAGCTTTGTAAGTGGTCAGGAGCTCAGATGGGCTGAGGAAGGACTTTGCACGATGGAGGATTCCCAGTCGGCGACTGGCTTTGGAGGCGAGGTTGGAAATGTGGCTTTCACAGGAAATGTCATGGCAGATAGTGAGACCCAGAAGCTTGAAAGAAAGGACTTCTTCCAGAGGATTGTTGAGAAAGAGGATGGGGGGAGGGGTCTAAACGGTCCATTTGGAGAGACATAGTGAGAGTGTGAGATTTGTCAAGATTGAAAGACATGTTCCACGTGTTGGACCAGTTTGTGATTTTACCCAGATCTGCAGTGAGTGAAGAAGCTGCTGTATGCCGGTCTGAGGGATGACAGATGGTACGGCTGATGGTGGAGTCATCAGCAAAGAGATAAAGAGGATTTTCCAGAGAGTCGGAGAGATCAATGATGAAAACCAGAAAAAGAACAGGGCCCAGAATGCTACCTTGAGGAACTCCAGCCTGGACAAGAAGAGGGCATGATAGAACTCCATTTAGGGCCACACGTTGACTGCGACGGGAGAGGAAGTCTGCGAGCGATGAGTGGAGATGGCCTTGGATACCATTGGAAGAGAGTTTGGTGAGCAGGGCAGGATGCCAGACTGTGTCAAAAGCACGCGATATGTCTAGGGATATGGCTCCGATTTCATGGCCGGCATTGAGGACCTCCATCCATTGTTGGGAGAGCAGAAACAGCACATCCAGGGTAGAGTGACCTGGTCTGAAACCAAATTGAAGATCAGAAATCAAGTCATTGGAGAAGAGAAAGGATTTCATGTCTGAGGCGATGATGAATTCCATAACCTTCCTGATGATTGGGAGAAGGCTGATTGATCTGTAGTTGCAGGGATCTGTTTTTGCACATTTTTTATGCAGGGCAGTAATGTTTACTGATTTCCAAGCAGATGGCAGATGACCTTGAGTAAATGAGAGAGTGAATAGAACAGAGAGAGGGTGAGCAAGAGCAGAGGAGCAGGTTTTTTGGACATGTGGGCTGATGCCGTCTGGACCGGTTGCAGAATCAGAGTCGAGGTTTGACAGCAAGCTCTCCACATTGTCAGGAGAAAAGGACACAGAGTCCAGGGACAGTTGGGTGCGACTGGGTAAGGTGGATGGAGAACCCGACGGGTTTTGGAGACACGATTTAGCTGCAAACACTGAGTTTAGGCATTCAGCCCTTTCATGTGCGGTATCATCAGTGCGGCATCAGCAGTGCGGCCATTTGAGGTAAGGGAGGGGATGGAGGGGGAACATGCACCAGAAACAGATTTGATTAGATATCACCAGGATTTGGAGGAGGGAGAGAGGTTTGAAAATTCGAACTTGAGCTTCGAAAGATGTTCTTTTCTGGCTCTCCTGAGGGTAGATACACACTTATTCTGAACTTTATGGAAGGAACTGAGATTGCCCTCAGTTGGGTTTGCTTTCCATGAGGCAAAGGCAAGTTGTTTCAGGACAACTGCCTCGCCACAAGCATCAGTGAACCAAGGGCGGAAGGAAGGGTAGGACAACTGTAGACGAGAGGGAATAAATCTGTGCATGAGGGAGAGCAAGTTTCTTTGAAAGAATTCCCAGGATGAGTTGATGTTGGAGAAAGTAGCGATAGGAGACCAGTCTATAAGTTTGATGGCTACTTGGAGAGCCTTCCAGTTGGCTTGAGTGAAATGCCAGACTCGACGGCGGTGAGGTGGTTCTTTGGTAATACCCAGAGAGATGTCCACTTTGACAAGGATGTGGTCAGAAGAACCGATTGGAGCGGGAGAAGAGCAGCAGATATTTTCAGGGAAATTTGTCAAAATCAGATCCAGAAGAGACAGAGTATCATTGGTTGAGATCCGGGTCGGGAAATTGACCGATTGAGTCAGTCCGAATGAGTCGCAGAAAGCTTTTGCTGAAGTGCCATGACAGGTGAGAGAGGTACCCACACCGAGCCAACTGGCATGATGACAATTGAAGTCACCACATATGAGGAAGAGAGAGTTTGGATGAGAAGATAGAAGTTGGTCCATGTTTTTGGATAGTGAGGTGTAGATGGAGTCATCACTGTTTGGTGGACGGTACAGTACACATATAAACATGAGGTGGGAGTGGAGGGGAAGCCGTTGCCAGAGGTATTCCTGGGGTAGTGGGGGAGTGAGGGCAGTGCATGGAGAGTGAGGAATAGAGTATTTGATGAAGAGAGCAACTCCTCCACCAGGACGAGGCGCAGGTCTGTCATACCGTAAGAGGGAGTAACCAGGGAGAGATACTTGGGAGTCAGACACGTCTTGGGGGAGGAGAGTTTCTGTTAGGCAGATTATGTCTGGTTTGTCAGTGCCAACCTGTATGGAAAGATCTGAAAGGTTTGAGCGAAGGCCCTGGATATTTGAGGTCCACACTTTTAATGAAGAGGGAGGGGAGGAGGCTTTGGGTGCAGGGGTGGGAGGGGAGGTGGAGGGTAGGACAAGGGATGAGAGGGGGAGGTAAGGAGTGTTGTTGAAAGAGTGTGGGGGATTACAGAATAGCTTGGGGAGGGGGCCAGATGAGGAGGAGAAAAGGCTCTGTGGTGCTGGGGGAGAGGGTGGTCAAGAAAGGGGGCAGAAGGCAGTTGAGGATTTGAGGAGGTGGAGTGAAGAGATTGAGGTGAGAGGGCAGTGGAAGGAGGCACCATTGTGGATGAGAGGGAGGGGGAACTTTGAGAAGGGTGAGTGAGGGGGGTGAATGGTGGGAGAAGGGTGAGTGGCGAGAGTTGAGGGAGAAACGTGAGGGGGGGGAGTTTTTGAGAGAGGTGAGAGGAAGGCTTGGAGGGAGAAGAATGTGATGGTTGCTTTGAGAGCGAGAGTGAGGGGTGAGATGGGTGAGTTGGCACTGAAAATGGAAAAAAAGAATGGTTGATGGAAAGCGAACATTCATAGCAAACTGGGGTTTTTTTTAAATGTTTTAGGTCAGAGTGCGATTTAACACGTTTCTTGATGGATGCAATAAAGGCGAATTCAGAGAATGCAGAGAAGAAACGATGTAACAGTTGGATTTTTTCGGCAAGGAATGAAGGAGAGGTCGAATTGAGAGCAGTCTGTTTAAATCGTAGAAGAGTAGTGCATTATGCTACAGTAAAGAGTACCATATGTGTGAAAGAGGAAGATGAAGCATTATAAGAAATCGTTTTTATTATTATCTATATATTACTACTGAAGGACCAATTTTGAGCTCCTCCGAGCAGTCACGTCACGTTTTTCTTGGTACTGTGACTTGGACTGAAAGAAACTACATACCTGTAAGAGTGCATCGCACATAGTGGCAATAGTCAACTTTCAACTCTGAAGCAGAATAAACACTTTTCGTTTTACATTCATTTACATGGCGACGTTGTTTTTTCACCGCTGAGAGGCGTCAGGACGTCATGACGTCATCGGTCATTCGCTGACGTCATTACGTCTGTCGTCGACAGACCGTTACCGCTGAGTGGTGTAATTCCACTCCTCGAAAATCGCGTCTGCAATGTAAAACCCTCTTCTGCACATGCTGACAACTCAGAATGTGAATTTGGCACAAAAAATATAACAAGAAACATTGTATCTTCTTTATATTAATACTGAAGGACCAATTTTGTGCTCCTCCTAGCGGTCGCGTCACGTTTTTCTAGGTACTGTGACCTGGACTGAAATAAACTTAGTACCTGTAAGAGTGTATCACACATAGTGGCAATAGTCGACCATCGGAATCTGTCTGTGACGGGGTTTCGGCCAGTTATTATTATTGTTTGAGAGAGTTTTCATCAGATTAGGTCATGGAAGTGTTGTAGAAAAAAATCGTGAGGTGAATGGTGAAATTGTATAGGTAAACGCAGGGGGTGTAAACAGATCACGTGGTTACGGGAGAAGCACTTGGCTCTGGGAGGTGTATCGTCAAAAGTGAAATTATTTATTTTAAATAAGCATTGCATAACATTCGGAAAAGGGAAGGTTGAAGTAAAATCGTGGAAGTGTGTGGTGAATTTTGAACGGTAAACACAGTGTGAAGCTGCTGGGTCGATGAAAAGTACCAGGAAGAGAAGAGAGAGACACGTGGTTACAGGAGGTGTACAGATCGAAAGGATGCAAGGAAGATTATTATTTTTTGATGCATTTTTGAAGAACAGGTAAGATTCGGGAATGGAAGGTTGGAGGAATAAATCGTGAAGGTAATGGCAAGAGATGGTCAGCTCAGTAGAATAAAGATGGTATGCCGGCAGGAGGAAGAGGAAGAAGAGGAAGAAGAAGAAGAGGAGGAGAAGGAGGAGGAAGAAGAAGAATACGAAAAATAAGGATCGAGACTCGTGAGTGTGAAAGGAGAAGGTAGGTTTTTTTTGGGGGGGGGGGATTTAAGACAAGAAATAGAGTGTTTAGTTGGGAGGGATGGGGGACGTTGGGAAAGTGGGGAAGATAGAAATTGAAGGTAATGGGGAGAAAATACAAATAAACACGATCGTACACTGAGCGGAAGGAGGCCTCAAGCACCTGGGGCGTTCCATGTCAAGTATACACATTTTTCAGCGAAATTTTGATGCATCGTCTGAGATTTCACTCTTTTTTGTGCAAGTGTTTGTATCCATGGTAAAACATTATGTGTCAATTTTCAGACCTGGGGGCCATCGGGGCCCATTTTAGCCCCCCCTCCACAAATTTGGGCACCCCCGGTTGACCCACAATCTTCCAGTGGCCATATCACAGGTTGTAGTGGTCCGATTTGGATGACCTTGGTGTCATAATGCTCGTAAAAGCGAGATCTTTCAAATCGCAAAAAGTAAAATTACTCCGAAAAAGTAATTCAAAAAGTTATAGTTTGGGGAATCCTTTGACCTTGGGCCCCCGCCCCCCAGCCAAACCAATGATCCCGATTTTTTTGTGTGAGAATACCCCTTCATATACTCCAACACCTCAGCATAAATTAAAATGGGATCTCAATGGGTTCAAGTGTGATGATGGTTTTATTGTTCGGGGTCCACATCGATCTATAATTCCAGCAATGTGTGTGTGTGTGTGTGTGTGCGTGCGTGCGTGCGTGCGTGCGTGCGTGCGTGCGTGCGTGCGTGTGTCTGTGACCGCCATTTCTCGACAATTGCTGGTCCGATCTAATTGAAACTTGCCAGGTATATTGCTGGGGACCCGAGGATGTGCCTTTTCAAGGTTTGATATTAATCGGACAAGTGCTTCCCAAGTTATGGCCATTTATTTACCAAACCAATGACAGACACGTTGTTGCGTGGCGTGGCCAATGGGAAAGGGAAGCTCAGCCGCGTTCGCCATTACGGGTTACAACGTACGGGCTTCCGGATCTATTACGGGTTGCAACGTACGGACTTCCGGGAAATGATGACTTCGTGTATTCTAATAATTTCTCGATTTCTGATTCGCATTTATAGATAAACACAATGTCCCAAGTTATGATCGTTTTCATATTAGACGGTGTATAAATTTCAGTAACATCAGAGTGCTGGTATGCTCCGAACCAGGAAGTAAATTTTTTTCTCTCTCTTCTCTTTTTGTTTTTCCTTGCCACGATATTGCGAAAAGGTAAAATATGTTGGCGCTAATTGAATAATTAGGTATTGAAACTAAATTGCGCATAATCGTAAATGCGAATAATATTCGAACTTCTGGGCCACGCACGTACGAGCACTCGAGAGCGAAGAAATGGCCTGTGTGGTTGTTGTTTGTTGCTCGCGGTTTGAATATTTTTTTATTAATTTTTTTTTTTTTTTTTTTTTTTTATGGCACGTACTAGTATCACTCATTTTTGATTCGACATTGGGCGACGTTTGCCATCATCGTTCCAATAACGTCACCTGCTGGCAGGTGACTTTATGTCTGAAATTGACAATCATCATCTCTGGACTATTATACAGTCATGCGCCGCTTAACGACGTTCCAGGCAACGACGGATCGCATATACGACGGATCTGCCAGCTCTGAAAAAAAAAAAATTAAAAAAAAAATGTAGCTGAAAAATTCCTATCGCCGAGTGATGTAGCCGACGTGGCGCTGCCAGTCGTATAAAAATAGCACATACAATTATGTACGCTGTACAGTACATAATACTTCATAATAATAATAAACGAGAGTGTGGCCCTGTTATAATGCGATCGTTGAGGTCCATAAAATGTCATCGCGAAAAAAAGCAGGGTCGTGCTAAATCGGGATTCAAGGAAAACGGCTTTCAAACTGAACCAATGTTTGCACGTTTACCTTCCAGCAAGTATATTACCTTTGAATTGAAGAATTCCGTGAATAAATCGTTGTTACAGTCGAAATTAAAACACAAATTTGTTTTAGTGAAGCTTTTCATGTTGTTAAAACAATCGCACTGTTCCGAAAATATATCACACAATTGACAGGTGCTCGTTTCTTCATTTATAAATTATAACATCGATGCAACGATTACGTATTTATAAAATCCAAACGCTATTTATTCATCTTTCTATAATCAATGTGAGAGGAGATTGTAAGCTGCTGCGAACAACACCGATGGCCATCATGAACAGCACAAAGGTAAATCTAACGTGTCTTCAGTCTCTCTTGGATGTGTGTTACAATTGCCGACAGTATTCAGTACAGTAACATGCTGTACAGGTTTGTATCCGAGGAGCAATAGGCTATACCATATAGCCTAGGTGTCGAGGTTTGTGTAAGTACGATGTTCGAAAACGAAAAAAAAAAGATGTTCGCACAACGACGACGTTGCTTAACGACGCGTTTCTCAGAACATAACCCCGTCGTTAAGTGGGGCATAACATGTATATATATATATATATATATATATATATATATATATATATATATATATATATATATATATATATGTTAAATAAGAACAGAGTTCAATTTGTTCGACCACTTTATTAGCGTGGAACGACAATAATCAAACAAGTATTGAACAGGTTGAAACGCCCACAACATCCCTGGCTCCGGCTCAGGCTGCGCATGCGCACTGGCACAGGGGACCGTCGATATGTGGAATTACCGTAAAGTACAATGTTCTCTATCTCCCTCCGAGTCTTTATTATGTTAATAGATAAAGGCTGAGAAAATATTAAGTTTAATGAATGAACAAAAGTTTATATCGCCCATCGTGTGACTATTCCATGGAGTAGTCCTTGTGCCAGGCAGGCACGCTGGTCGCTCTGGTGGATCGGCGTTGACCTATCGCTGGTGCTGGTGGTGTCACATCGGGCCCCAGTGGGGATGGGGCTCTCGGGGTTTCAGGGGCCGATGGTGGCGTCTGAAGGATCGCGCGCCTCGGTGTGCCTCGTCCTGGTGCTGCTGGCGTGTCTAAAATGGGTGTCGTCTTGCGCCGGGGTGTGCATACTGACGTCAGTGCCGGCGTGGGCCCCGTTGGCGTTGCAGATGTCACGGGTTCGCTGTCGAGGTCAGGCAGTTGCGGTGTTACAACGGGTGCAGGTACAGTGATGCGGGTTGCTAGATCATCATAGATAGACCGGGGTGGCAGCTGGTCATTGCGAACTGGGCAAAACTTGCGCAGGAATTTCCTGTTCCGAAGTGTGACTCTGCCCGAGCCATCGATCTTGATCACGTATTGGTCGTGTTGGCGTACCTCCACGATACTGCCTGTCTTGTCCCATTTTTTTGGGTGGAATCCTGTCTGGTTCTGTACGCGGACTTGGTCCCCTACAGCAAGTGGCGGAAGGCGTTTGGTGTGTTCTGCCCAGGTGTCGGCTGTGCGGATATGACGTTTGCGGAGGGCCTCCTCCCTCGCTTTCAGGGTCTCATGCCAAGTGTCGTGCGGTCTGTACTTCCCGGGGATAATTGGGATGAAATCGCGTATCGGGCGGCCGAAGACACACATTGCCGGGGAGATCTTCGTGTCAGGGTCAGGCGTGTTACGATATTGTAGTATCGCTCTCTGCACAGCGTCAGTGTCAAGTTCTCCCTGCGGGCTGGTGTTGTCCGTGATAAGTCGTTTCATTGTCTTAACTCCAATCTCCGCGCGACAGTTGCTGTGAGGGAAGGCCACCGATGACAAGCGGTGGTGTACGCCCATCTGTGCAGGAATGACCTGGTCTCGGTGGAGGTGAACTCCGGTCCCCCATCCGACGCGAGCTCTTCTGGTGTCCCGTACGTCACGAAGGCGCGACGTAAGTGGTTTATGAGTCCGGCGGCGCCACCCGTCGACTTTGAGATGATCGGCCAGTTCGAGTATCTGTCCACTGTCACAAGGTAGTGTGCACCCCTGTGTACAAAGAAGTCCGAGCACACTGCCTGAAAGGGGTAAACGACCGGAATAGGTGGAGTTGGTGGCGCTCCAGGCTGTGATGGTGCCATCCGGTGGCAGTGTTCGCAGTTTTTCCGAGTGGCGCTGATGTCGGCCGACATGCCTGGCCAGAATACAGAGGATTCTGCGCGGGCGGTCATCATTGATACGCCCTGGTGGGCAGCGTGTAGGGCGCTCAGCACATCGCCACGGAGTGAGGGTGGTATGACTACTCGGTCCTTGTATAGGATCACTCCATCTGTCGATGTAATGTTCTCGCGGTACTGGTGATAGTCGCGAATTGTCTCTGGCATCTCGATTTTTGAGTCGGGGATGCCGTTCATTGTCATTCCCTCCAATATGTGCATATCGCCATCGCTGCTGGTGGCTTCCCTGACGCGATCCCATGTTACTGATCGCAATGATTCGAGGCCCGCGGCACACCATGCCAGGTTGTCCTCGACGTCGTCGTCATACTCCGGCTCAGTTTGGCGTAGGAGGGACAGGACGTCGGTGTGCGTGCTTGGTTGGAGGTGGGTCGCTATGGTGGCATTGTCATCTGGAAGGTTCATGAGTGGAGGTCGCGTGGTGCCAACTGGCCTGCGCGACATGGCATCTGCCGCCTTGTTCTTCATGCCCGGGATATGTATGATGCGGAAGCGATAACGCAGGGTCTTCTCCTTGAGGTTCCTGAGGCGGGGGTTGGGTATGTCGTCAAGTGCTCTGTCCGAAAGGAGTTTCAGCAGTGGTTTGTGGTCTACCGCAACGATCAGGTTCTCGCAGCCCAGTACGAAGTAGCGCGCTTTGTCCAAGGCGTCCGCGACTGCGAGAGCCTCGCCCTCTATGGGCGCGTATCTGGATTCTGCCGCGTGTGTAAATCTGCTGCCGACCAGGGTTATTTTCCATCCATCAGTGCAGCAGAATGGTCTAACTGGCACGCATCGGCAGTGCTTTTGAAGCAACCAGAATCCGATTCCCTCCTTCGACCAGTCCGTGGCGATGCATGTTGGCTTAGTTTTGTCAAATATGCGGACACCGTGTTCGATTTCTTGTACGATCACGTCTTTCGACTCGCGGAATATGTCCTCTAACTCCATGGACCACTGGAAGCGTTCTCCACTTTTCAGGAGCTTCCGGAATGGCTGCATTCGTTCGGCCATACTAAAGGCGTATGCCACCTGGTTGACAAGCCCGAACCACGATCTGACGTCGGTGATGTTACGCGGTTGTGGGAAATCGTGGATTGCTTCCAGGTAGCGGCTGCACGGTCGCACGTCGGTCATGGTGATGGTGAAGCCCGCGAAGTCCACCGTGGGTGCGCTGAAGACAAACTTCTCCGGGTTGAGGATGATTCCATTCCGGCCGCATATATCCAGCCATTGGACCGCCTGGAAGTAGCTCCCCTCAATCGTGTCTGACCATAGGAGCGTGTCATCTACGCACTTGGTCTTGTTACCAATGTCCGCGACGATCTCATCGTATCGTCGTGAGTAACCGTCCCCCGATGCCATATACCCTTGTGGGGCAGATAGGTACCGGTAGCGCCCCCATGGAGTGATGAAGGTCGTCTTGTGGCGGTCGTCCTCATGTAGGCGGACGCTATGGTAACCGTTCCATGCGTCGAATACTGTCTTGCGCTTCCCGTTAGGTACGCGTCTCGCCTGGTGGAACGGGGATTGGGTGTGGTGGGTCTCGCGGAACGCATGCTTGTTCAAGGCCTGAAAGTCGACGGTGCGTCGCGGCTTGCCATTCTTTTTCGCGCAAATTACCATGCGGTGACACCATGTCACCGGCGTGCCGACGGGTACTTCCTCCAACACGCCGAGCCGAACGTCCTGGTCGAGGCCTGCTTTTACCTCATCTTGCCAATGTATGGCCACAGAGATGGGAGTGTGATGGGCAACCGGTGTCGCGTTCTCACTGAGCATAAGACGTAGTGGCGGGCCGGTCATTCTCGGTAGTGGCTGGTGTGGGCACGTGTTGAATGTGCTCTGAGCATACATCCTGAGTAAATGTGACTGTAGTGCCTCTCTGTTGGCCTCGGTCGCTGGCATGGGGAGTGCGGTCGGCTTGGTCGGCGGCTCCGCGCGTCGCGGGCAGTCGCACAATTCCGAGGTTGTCAGATTCACCTCTCCGAGTGTCGGGAATCTGTCCGAGATCATTCCCAGGTCCATGCAGGCCGCGCGGGAGAGGAAGATGCGGTCTGAAGAGTCCGTCACATACGCGATTTGGCGCGTCTCCAATCTCCGAGCGTCGTCACTGTTACCGGCGAATCTGACTACCACGGCTCCGAGGATACGAATTCCTCTGTTGTTTGCGGCCTTCATGGTCATGGATACAGGTATGAGGTCCTCGGTACTCAGGCCCATTTGTTGGACGACTTTAATGCCGATCAGGCAGCTCTGGCACCCCGTGTCTGCCATAGCGGGTAGGGTTACCGCGCGGGTGTGTTTCAGGAGGTTAAAACCCAGCGCTTTGTAATCCTCACGCTTGTTGGTGAGAGTGAGGTTGACGTATGGCTGCGGGTCGGATATGCGTTTCATCCACTTATCGCACATATCATCGTACAGGTGGTGAGCGAGGGGAAGCGTGCGCATTTCGTCCTCTGTGCTGGCCATGGTGACCGTGCATAGCTCGACGAAGGCTGCCGTCTGCTCGTCGTACATCCCGTCGGTCTCCTTAGATGGGGGTCTAGCTGATCGGCCGCCCAGGCACGCCTTGTCGAGGTGATTCTGGCGGTCACACTTCCGGCACTTTTTACCGTATCCGGGGCACTCGGCGCGTCTGTCGCGCCATTGAGGCGTTTTGCCGTGACCCACCTCGCCGCAGTAGATGCATACTCCTTCGGGCTTGGCCTTCCGTTTTTCCGGCCTGGCTCCTACTCTGGCGCGGACGTCCTGTCGCTTTCCCCGCCGATACGAACTACTGATCGCGTCCGTGCTCTGAGTGTCAAGCAGGCGCGATGCCGAGCGTTTTCCAGACTCTTTGGCCTCGATATACTCTATCATGTCCTTTAATGGCATGTCCTGGTTCTTCTCACCGAGTAGGTCAAGTTGTATTGCTTGGTCCGCGATGCCACGGGCAACCACGTTGCGCAATATCTCTTCCGTGAAGTCGTTGACCTGATCGCACCCCGCCTTGGTGCACTTCATTTCATACTTGCACGTGTCCGCCTGCCCTTTGATGCGGGCGTGGAACGACCG
>NC_140965.1:43513229-43538229 GCF_056783735.1 Eptatretus burgeri
CGAAAATACTGTTGCAATCCGTTCAGATGCCATAAAATGAAACAACGAAAAGATCTTCGCAATGTGTCAAATGAGATGTTGATGAAATTTTCTTCAAAGGTGAAAAAAGATGACAGACTTTGTACTTTGTGCAGAAAAAAAACTTTTCCAGTTGTCACCAGAGCGTATTGAAGAATAATCTTCGACGAGTTCAAAATTATCATCAGAAGGTACTATCGAAGGTATTGCAAAATCTATTTCGACAGATGAAGACGAGGAGGTTTTTGAGCGAGAAGCGGAAATTGACCTATTAAACCGGTCGTTATCGATGATAGGCAAAAGCCCATTCGACAAACGAAAGGCGGAAAGGAACCCAGGGTGCGTTCCTGAAAAGCGAAGTAAAGTGGAAGATTCTGTGCGAAAGAAATTTGAAGTAGTTGCTGGACCAAGCACTGTGGAGAAAACACAAAATACAGCGTCAAAATGTGATGAAAACTGCATGCCAGAGGTGATCAAAAGCCTGAAAGAAAAATATGTTGTTTCGATCCGTTCAGAGCAAATACGTATACTAACAATATTTGCTAGGAATATGAGCATCAGAGGGATGATGAGTGAATTCAGTTGCTCCCAAAGAATGGCTGTGCAAGCCAAAAAATTAGAGAAAGAAAATGGTATGCTATCGTCTCCAAATCCCAAACAGGGTACAATATTGCCTGACGAAGTGAAATCCACCATAACCGAATTTTACCGAAGTGATGAAGTCAGCCGAATAATGCCGGGAAAAAAGGACTGTGTGGTGGTCAGGAATGAACATGGAACAGACAAAATTCAAAAGCGCCTGGTACTAAATAATCTCAAGGAACTGTTTCAGAAATTCAAAGAGAAGAACCCTGGCTTGAAAGTTGGATTCGCGAAGTTCGCCATGCTCCATCCCTCGGAGTGTGTCCTGGCCAGTTCAGGCGGTACACACAGTGTATGTGTGTGTACGATACATCAAAATGTGAAACTCATGATGTTTGGTTCCAAAATGCCACAGATAGCCGAACTTCCTTGCTGTCATCATGTGATAGCTCGCATAGTTTGTAACCCAGCACAACCGGCATGTTATTTCAGAACTTGTGAAAGTTGCCCATCAATTGAAGACTTCAAAACCGAGCTACTGAGTGCTTATGAACTAGAGGATATTGATGAAATTCGGTTTAAACGGTGGACATCCACCGACAGATCTGAACTGAGCTCCATGGTCCTGTCTTTGGAAGAATTCATTAATCAATTCTGTGAACGCACGGTGAAATTAGTGAGACACGACTTGATTGCCAAGGCCCAACCTCAGTTTCTGAAAAATAAGAAAGACGAAATCGGTGAAGGAGAATTTGTCATTATTGGAGACTTCTTAGAGAACTATTCGTTTGTCATACAGGATGCGGCCCAAGGATTCCATTGGAACTGCTCTCAAGCGACAATTCACCCCTGGGTTTCCTATTTCAAATCAGACGATGGCAAATTAAACCACGATTATATCAGAATGCAATACTCACGACGTTGTCTCAGTCCACCTCTTCCAAAGAATGCTCATTGAACACTTGAAATCTAGCTTTGGAAATGTAAAGAAACTTCACTATTTCTCAGACGGTTGCGCTGGCCAATATAAGAATTGCAAAGCCTTCATAAACCTATGTCGTCACAAATCAGAGTATGGTATTGACTTAGAATGGCATTTTTTGCCACAAGTCATGGCAAGGGCCCTTCAGATGGCGTGGGAGGTACAGTCAAACGAGAAGCAACACGTGAGAGCCTGCGTAGACCTTACGACAGTCAAATTATTTCTCCAAAAGATCTTTTCGCCTTTGCTGAAAATGTTTTGAATGAAATGAAGTTTGGTTACGGGATCAAAGAGGCATATGACGAGGAAGAACGAAATCTGGAAGAAAGGTTAAAAACGGCCAAAACCATAGCTGGAACTCTAAAACTTCATGCTTTCATCCCTATTTCTGAAGCTGCTCTTCAAGTACGCGAATTCAGCCTTTGCGAGGAACACCGTATCGAGTCAGCTATTTCAAAATCGACACCAACTTTTAAAGGGAAACTCTCAGGTTATGTCACAGTGCACTATGATGGAAAATGGTGGCTTGCCTGCATCATGGAAGCCTTTCAGGACACTCATGACGTGAAAGTGAATTTTCTTCATCCAAACGGGCCCGCAAATAGTTTATTTTTTCCTGACATTGAAGATCACTGCTTTTTAGACATTTCTGATATACTTCTTTCCGTAGAACCAAAAAATGCTATATGTAGAACCTACTCAACCAGTAAAAAAGAAACACAGCTGTCAAATAAAACATTGGTTGGCAAAAAATCTTGACTATAATATGCTAGGAAAAACTCTTACTCATACGAGTATCGCTTCCAGTTACTGCATGTGCATGTGGAAAATTTATGTACAATATACCGATATAGTGTATTGGAAATCTTGTGTTCAAATATTGTGCTATGTATTATGGCGTATTGTGTGTCCAGCACCCGAGTCCCCGAACAATAAAACCATCATCACACTTGAACCCATTGAGATCCCATTTTCATTTATGCTGAGGTGTTGGAGTATATGAAGGGGTATTCCCATACGAAAAAAATCGGGACCATCGGTTTGGCTGGGGAGCGGGGGCCCAAGGTCAAAGGACGCCCCAAACTATAACTTTTTGAATTACTATTTCAGAGTGATTTTACCTAACGCAATTCGAAAGATCTCGCTTTTACGAGCATTTTGATACCAAGATCAGCCAAATCAGACCACTACAACCTGTGATATGGCCTCTGGAAGATTGTGGGTCAGCTGGGGGCACCCAAATTTGGGGGGGCCCTAAAATGGGCCCCAATGGGCCCACAGGTCTAAAAGTTGGTATTTTGAGTTTTTTCACCCAAGTGAATAAATGACCAACATACGGGGAGAAAGAAAATGAGGTATTAGTGTCGGGAGGGTGTGTACAATTGACATGGAATGCCACACCTGCAAAGACAAGGTCGATGAAAACTCACAAAATAGCATGATTTTTGAAACAAAACCAAACTAGGAACACAAAGTAACATGTAAGTGAGAAAATAAACAGTTAAAACAGGACAGATAACGACCGGAAACTTAACTTTGAGATAGTCAGCAGAGAGCCGTGAAGGAGACCTGCCAACACTCCAAACCCAGAACCGGAAGTAAGGGTTCCGTTCTTGTAACCCTTATGTCAGTCCAATTTCGTGCAAGTCGAATTTCTTTGAGTAAAATCTGAAAAAAAGAAAAGGATTACATAATTTATTGAACATTTACATGTACAGTACCAGCACATACCTTAATTCCGAGTGTTGACTTCCTCACATGAGGTGGTATTGCAGGTTGAAGATCTGGAAGGAGTTGGAGTAGTGCCATAGCAGAGGTTGAAAGCTCAGGAATTGGGGACTCCGTAGAAGGTTTACGAATCTTAACAAAGAGGTTGAGAGTGGACTGAATGGCAGCCCATTTATCATAAATTATTTCGTAGCATGACAGGCCATCTTGGATTATTCTACTGACATTAGCGAAGCGTTCAGCATTCAAGTCCATCCTCTTGAGAGCAACCAGTCCTGCATCAAAATGCTTGAAGGCCTTGGCCAAGTCTTTTTTTTTTAATATTAATTTTTCATTTATTTATTTATTTTAACGGGCTCAAGTCGAGGTTACATATGTCAAGCATACGTAACCCAATGACACACACATGTATATATATATATATATATATATATATATATATATATATATATATATATATATATATATATATACATACATATATATATATATATACATATATATATATATATATATATGTATATGTGTATATATCTATATATATTGTTGTGGTTACCAGATTCGCAAACCACCATTCAGGTCCCTTAGGTGAGGTATCTTGGTAAGTGCATGTGTAGTTAGGCCCAAACCCGTTGTCTAGTGGGAATACATGTCATTTATGCGAGCTGCGACTCTTCAGGATAGCCGTTTTTCTTTTACTATCTTTATTTTGGACCAACCGCCATGATTACCACCACAACCACAACATCAACCACCAACCACAACGCCGCTTCACCACAACCGCCACGACCTTCACGTCACACCTCGCAACCGTAGCATCGCCACCGTTCTTGCCCCGCTGTGGGTACCGGTGTTGGACTCGTGCAGGGCGCACGTTGAACAGCGTGTACAAAATCACGGATTTTGTGCTTCAAAAACGGATCAAAAACGACACACGCCCACTTTTTGCCGTCCAATCGGTGAGCGAGGGGCGATTTGGCCCCGCCTCCAGAACGATCGATATATGCAAATTTGTGGATCAAAAAGCCTTCACGCCCACTTTTTCTCGAGCCAATGGGGAGCGAGGTGAAAGGTCAAAGGGAGGGGGTCAAAGGCGAAGCTACGGGGGGATAAAAGGACGGTGTTCGTCAGTCAGCGGAACGAGAAGGAGTCGGAGGGTGGAGAGTCGGAGTGTGGAAGTCTGGAGCCCGAAGCCTGCAGTAGCTGGAGAAGCTGAAGAGAGTCGCGAAGGGGAGAGTCGATCGGAGAGTCCAACGAGGAGAGCCCAAAGAGGAGTCCAGGGTGGAGAGTCCAGAGGCGGAGAGGCGGCAACGGCGAAGGCAGACGAGGGGGTGCTCGCGTCGGTGCCGGGAGCTGCACGCCCGAGGGAGGCCGGCAGCGCGACCTGGCCGAGGTGGAGACGCACACCAGGGATAATAAAGATCCTCTATACCCCGAGCATCAGCAACCCCCTCCTGTTTCCCCCCGCGCTGAGATAGTGCGACCAAGGGGGCCCCGTTCCCACCCCCTACCAGACACCGTCCACGAGGCCCGCGGGTTGCGGGGCCATCGCCGCTCCGCGTCTCATCACCAGACGGGTAGGCCCGACCCGGTCTCGGCCTCAGGCCCGCCTCATTCTTGAGGGTATTTCTTTTCCTTGGTTTTGGGTATGTGTTGTCGGCGCTGTCTGTGAAGTAGAATTGTATAAGTGTTGCCGTGTGCTCGGTAGTCGGTATTAGCTCTGCATTGTTTTCGCTTTTATATTTGCTTTTTGTGTAAATGGAATTGTGTTTTCTTTTTTTTGTGTGCTTTTGGTGGAATTGTATTTGTGTGCTTCCCGTGTGCCGCGAATAAATGTGCTTTATTGTTGAACTGTTCTCCCGCTTCGCTTCGTCTTTTCCCCCATTGAACCCTCATCTTGCTTCACGTAAAGGGTTGGTAGTGGGCTGAATACGCCCGATAATTAATCGAACCGTCGAGGTCGACGATAACACCGCTCGGTTATTCTGATAGTACGGAACGGGTCGCTTAAGTGGCCCGTGTCCGAAGTCGACCTGCGGCGAGGTGCGATCGCCCGGTCTACCCTCCGCGTGGGTACTTAGGTAGGTCGAATTTGGCGAGCAACCCTATCCCACGCTGGGGCTGATTGGCTCGATCGCGGTGAGACCGAAAGGTCCACCCGTGACTGGTTCCCGGCGTTAGTCCGAGAGGGTCACGACTGGATTGTCCGTCCGGTGGGCGACGTGCCGCGATTCGAGTTACGTGGCCGTCAGCACGCCGGTGGGCGCGAATACCGCAACAATATATATATATATATATATATATATATATATATATATATATATATATATATATATACATACATAATATATATATATACATACATAATATATATATATACATACATAATATATATATATATATATATATATATATATATATATATATATATATATATATATGTAAGTAGGGTGAATATACTGATTCTGGTTCACTTTTCCCCCTGTAAATGAATGGGGGATTTTCAGCGATTCATATTTTTTTCCCCTAAAAATAAACCCCCTTTTTATCCCAAGGTATATTTATTTGTCTCCCCTTTTAACCTGGGGACACTTTTTTTCAAATAACCCATGCAATAAGATAAAGATTTGTTCAAGTAGCAAAGTAGTAATGTGATTTGTTAAAGGTGATTCGAAAGAAATATCTGAAACGTCTAAGCATCGGGACACTCTTTTTCAAATAACCGATGCATATTGTTTAGCTCACTCATTGAACCCGTAAAGATTTGTTAATTCTCAAATTCCTTCAATAGTTTAATTTTCTTTGCACAATAATCCCCATCTAAAATATTGAAAAACAAAACATTTGAATCTTTATATTTTTTAAGATACCCCTTTTGTGCCATTACGAAATGATAAACTTCTCTTAATGCTCTTGTTTGACCACCTCCTGAGCCACATATCATTTTGAGATTATAGTAAATTGTTTTTTCATTGTTCAATTGATAACCATCAAAGTTTTCAGTCCATTCAAGGATATTCATTTTTTTCTTTACATGCTCTAACTTACTACTTTTTAAATTGATTCGCTTATTTGTTTTATTTACCTTTGTTTTAGTTATTTTTTCAATAAGACTTATTTGATATTTTTCACATTCATTATGTTTTCCATTTATATACCAAGACTGAGATTTTCTCCACTCTTTAATTTGATTAATACTTGGTTTGACCATTTATATATTGCGAAAAAACGCGGCGGTAGCCCTTAAAAAACCCTAACCCATCTTCCCATCGTTAAAACACTATTTATACACTCTATCATACAATATCCATATGGAACACAATCTATTCCATTATCTAAAATAAATCTCTTATCATCAAAGGCTCCTAATGCCTTTTTATTTACTTCTTCACTATATATATATATATATATATATATATATATATATATATATATATATATATATATATATATATATATATATATATATATATATATATATATATGTTATGTTTATAACTTCTTATTGTATTCATTTTCCTATATTCTTCTTTCTTATTCATCAAACAATTATAATAATTTCTAAAAGTTATTGATTTCTTTATTACATATTTCTTTATTCCCTTTAACCTCTTATCAATCTGATCACCATACTTATAAGCATATGCCTTTGCTCTCAATCCAATAAACTCACTCATTACTTTTCCACCCAACTCATCCTTAAACTTACCAATAACCTTTTCATTCTTTTTGGAAAATAACTCACTCTTCTTGCTGAAATTACTTGTATCATATACTCCAATATTTTTCTTCATATCTTTATAAACATCATCAGTTTTCATATCTAGGATAAAACTATCAGTGTCCATATACAACAATGAAACATTTTCACCATACTCTTTCTTTAAATCATTATACAAATAATCATACATCAATATCTTTGATAAATCAAGAACTGCTGTTCCAATATAAATTGGTTTATCCATTACAATATTTTCCTTTTTCATATGAATAGCAGAAAAGTTCTCTGAAAAAACCTCTTCTCTCTCAAAACTTGGTTTATTTATCAATCTCGAAGCTTCTTTCCAAGATGTTGCGAATCTAATGTTTTGCCTGTTTCCAACATTTTCCATAGTCTTTCCAAATACAGCATTATTCATTAATTTATAAAAGTCCCCTTCAAATTTTACTTTTGTATTTGCTCTCATATCTGTATTGAATTGAATATACTTTTTCACCCAAGGACTTTGTTTAAATTTTAAAACTCTATGAATTTTAGCTACTCTCAATCCTTCTCTCAAAAACTGTTTTAAGCTTCTCTGATGCAAAACATATCCCTCTTTATCATAGAATGTTGTTAATAACTTTTCTGTTGATTTGCCTTTAATATTAAAACTTTTATGATAATCACTGAACCATTCTTTCTTTGGGGTTTCTTTCTCACATCCAAAAGGAAGGTCTTTATGCTTATTATGAAGATCACTCGGGTACCTCAAATCAACTTCAAAATAATAACCTTCTTCTTCGTCATTCAATTCCTCTTGAGAAGAAATAACAATATTCATCAAAGCCTTTTCATAATCCTTTTCTTCCACCCACTCTAATTTACCATAAGGCAGAGATTGAGACATTGCCCATCCATACAAATTATTAGCATCAAAATACATCAAATAATTACTATCTTTTTCATTATCATAATTTGGAAGATATTTATTATTTGCTTTAGCATATCTTTTTGAACATACTTGTGATATTCCACCTCTCTTGGACTTCTCAATCATCAAAAGCATATCAACATCACTGATTAAATCTATATCTTGTTTTGTCATTTTCAACATTGCACTCCAAGCTAAACCAGGAGCTGTGAAATAGTGGGCAGGATCTAATCCATAACAATTTTTATTATGACAGAGTGATCTAAAAGCTTCAAACACATCAGCTAACAATAGAACATCTGTTTTTAGATATAAATCATGATATTCTCCAAGGTTCTTTTTCTTAAATATTTTCCATATTTCTTGTGCATGTTTATATTCCTTATCACTTACCTCTTCTTCATAAAGGTTATTATAGAAACTTTCTTTTGAAGGAAGTTGTGTTTCTTTAAATCTCATAAATGAATCCATATAATCATAAGGATAAATTCCCTTACTTGTAAGAATTTTCTCTTTACTTTGAATTTCATTCCTTGTTTGAATTTCCTCTCTCGTGAGAATTTCTTCTTTAATCAAAATTTCATCTTTAATCAGAATTTCCTCTTTAGTTAGAATTTCATTCATTGTTCGAATTTTCTTTATAATTAGAATTTCATCTTCAGTTAGAATTTCTTCATTAATTTCCTCATTAATTAGAATTTCCTCTTTACTTTGAATTCTCTCTTTAATCTGAATTTCCTCTTTAGTGAGAATTTCCTCTTTTGGAGAGAATGAATTAAGATTTGGAAAAGAGTCTGTGGAGCTTAGATTTGATGCGAGGTAGGCTAGTGATGTTCCCATAAACTTGTAAGAATCTAGAAACCTAATACGAGTTAAAGGTTTTGTGAATATCATTTTTGTAAATGAAATATACTTTTGACTTGTGTTTGTTATGGCAGAAATATTCCCTGGTGTTTTAGAAAGTTCATTTATAAATAGATGTGTATCATAGTTGGCGCTGTTGTGAAGAAAGACTGGAATAAAAGAAGGTAACTTATAATTAAGATTACAACAGGAATGAGCGGGACCTCTATATTTACCAGTAAGATGACAATGATCCCTAACTTTAGACTCCTTAATTTCCCCCTCACAAATATGACAGATATTGTTCTTTCTAAATTCTAATTTTTCTTCATTGGTTAATTTCATCGGTTCATTTGTTTCTTTCATTAATTTAGTGAGTCTTATACAATCCTTTTCTAATCGTTTTACAAACTCTTGTGAAGCTTTTTTTCCACTATAATGTTCAAGTTTGTTATACTTTTCTCCAACAGATGATTTGATATAATAACAGAAACCACAAGGAATATGTTTTTGATATCTATTTGTATATGATTCTTTTGGACTAGGAGAAGCAGTATTTATCTTTTTAAGGATACATTCAAAATCACCGTATATCACAAATGGGTGCATGATAGATTTATTAAAATCTTCAAAAGAAATCTTTTCACCAGGTTTAGGCATTGTAATTACAGCTGATTTATGATTACTACAATATTTTGAATGTTGTTCTCATCTTTCTTTTGTATGAAATGAATTAAGACATCGCTTACAAGGATATATTTTGTTTGCTGTTCTGAATACCTGAGAAGAGATTAATCTTGATAAATTATTGATGTATGTGTAATGTGAATTATTTCCAACACTAAAATATAAAAGATCAATGTGTGTTTCTTCATTTTTATAGTTGTTTGAAATTTTTAATATTTGAACTTTGTTTGTATCCGTTAATCCATATACATTAATAGAAAGATTATTCTTTTTCTCAAATTTAGGAATATCTGTTAGTGGCATTGGGAATTTAAAATCTTTAATGTCCAAGGTATTCTCATATTTCATATATTGTTTTACTCTTTCTGAATTACATTTTGGTGGATGAAAGTGAGCAAGAACAGACCAGAGAAAACATTTATTATCATTGTTCTTAATATTAACAACTGCCTTCTTTAGTTTTATTTCTTTTGGTAATTCAATATAAGAAGAAGCTTTAAGAGGGTTTGATTTTAGAATGTGTTTATCTAAAAAGATGATTTTTTAAATATTGAATCCACTTCCTACCACTGTATTATCAACATCCTCCTCTTGTTTTGATAGTTCTTCATAAACCCCACTATTCAAAAAATCTTGAAATGATGTTATAAAATGAAGATCTGTTCTCATATAAGGAGTTTGTTCTTCATCTTGTCTTTTCATATTCATTTTCACTCCCATATAAAACTTTAAAGTTTTCATTTCTTTTAATGTCTTTTTAATAACTTTTTCAACATCAGGTTTCACTATTTCAATTGATTCAGCTATTGATGATGGACCGGGTTCTCCAAATTGAAAAATCCTTATTTTTATATGCCCTTTAAATGCCCCATCAGTGTTTTCAATATAATAGTCTCCCTTTACTTTAAACTCATTTTTCATGTGTTTTTGTGATTGAAGATGTCTATTATAACTTCTCTTCAAAACATCCTTTGAACAGATATCACAATGTTTTCTTTCCAACTCAAGAGGAGATATTTTATGAAATAGATTAAATGTGTGTTTGTTGGTTCGGAGGTGTTTTCTATAATGTTTATATTTGTGATTACAAACATCGCAGTATGTTGTATTCACTATATTTATATAATAAATCTTTGCTTAAACTAAAATTTTCTTGATGAAAATTTCGTTTATTTTACAGGTGAATCTGTGCTTAAAACCATTTTATCCTCCAACTTTTTCACTTAATAATACAATGTTTCCAGACACAAAAGACAAGTTTCAATCAATCTCTTCATTTGTTAAAGATACTGAGAAATATGTCAAGGATGTAAAATTGAACAAAGATAAATATAACAACTATTGGATAAAAACAATTATGGTAAATAATATGAGTTCTTCAATTTCCTTCAGTGGAAGGGCTTTTAGTATACCTGGTAGAACATCAATTAAAGTATCTCTAACAAAAGTTTCTCCTCTCCTTCTGGTAATATATTCAAAACTAGAAAAAGCAATGAAACAAGAAAAAGTATCAAAAAACAAAAACCTTATGGATGAAGCTTGAGAAAGAAAAGATAAGACCATCTGTAATATGCAAGGAGAAATTTGTATTTTTTTCAACAACCCTAAAGATGTAAATCCTGATGAAATAAAGGATGTTAATATATCAGGTGAAATGACATTTCGTTCAATAGTCGTTAACGATCATTTTAAAATTACCTTTAATATAAAAAATGTTGTCGTTGAATCTGGTAATGAAAAAAAGTATATCGATATCGATGGTAATATTATTAAATATGAGTCAATATACAACTGAAAGTATAGATGAATTTCAGTTTAAGTAAAGTTTTACTTTATAAATATGATAGACTTTCCTGATTCTCCATTCGACAAATTTGAGAATTGTTCTGCATGTGAAAGACGGGGATTAAACACAGAGTCAAAAGCCTATAAACAATGTATATTCTGTGATTATCTTCGAATTAATGATAATAAAAAATATAAAAAGGAAAATAATTCTTTTAGATTTACACCAAAAATGAATTACTTTACAAGATTGATTAGAGAAATGAATGTAAAGTATGAGGGTGATAACACACCTTTCCTTACAAGGGAAGAAACTGAACGTATTGGAGAAATGTTCAAAGGATTGTTGTTATATATTATTCATGGATGTGATTTTCAGGGAAATATCAACACAAGATATTGCATAAATAAAATAATGGATTATCTTGAAATTAAATCTGAACTTAGGATAAACATAGAGTTTCTAAAAAAGCCAATAATAAATTAAATAACCTGTTTTCCAAATATATAAATGAATGATTTTTTACCCATTTGGGAAAATAAGATAAAATTTAACAACCATAAAAATCTCCCAAATTCATTAAGATGTCTCATAGTTGGTTCAAGTGGATGTGGAAAAACCTGCTTACTTTTAAAGATGCTCCTCACTCCCAACTTTTTAGATTATGATAATTTAATAATTTTCACAAAGTCGAGTTTTCAACCAGAGTATCAACGACTCTCACAAGGTTTTAATGCTGGTCGTCAAAAAGAAGATCTAATCGGTTTATTTAAACTTCAAAAAAACCTAAATGATTATAACATTGAAGATATAATTCAACTATTTTGTGATACACAGAGATGTAAAAAGAAATCAAATCCGATAACTTGTATTCTTAGTGATAATACGGATGATATACCGTCTCCCCAAGATTTGGATAAATCAAAAAAGAACCTCGTTATCTTTGATGATTGTGTTAATGAGAGAAACCAAACGGTAATGGACAGCTACTACACAAGAGGGAGACATTCTTCTTGTAATTGTATTTATCTTAGTCAATCGTACTTTCAACTTCCTCGTCGTTCCATCAGAAACAATGCTAATACTTTTATTTTATTCAAGTTAAATTCAATAGATATCAATAATTTTTGGAGAGATAATTGTTCTACATTATGTCGTAAAAATAAATTTGAGGATTACATGAAGCACACGACTGAAAAATATAAATATATTGTTGTGAAACAAGATGAGATATTAAGGGATATATTTTTTGTTTTATAAACAATTACATATATAAATGACAACTATTATTGTAAATCTTGTGGGTAAATCTGCTTCTGGAAAAAACTTTCATAAATCAAGGTTCTTGTGTAGTACAAATGAGAATATTGTAAATTTACTTAAAAAACACCCCGTGATACGCATTGTATCAACAACAACTAGAGCAATAAGACCTGGAGAAGTAAAAGGTGAAGATTATCACTATATTTCAGTGGAGGAACATATGCGATTGAGGAATGAAGGTCAAATATTTGAGGAGGTTTCTCTTGGTACAACAAAATATTCACATTGTAAGAGTAAGTTAAGGAAACTAAAATCTGGTGGTCTTGGGATATTAGAAACTAATCCAGAAGGAACGAGACAAATTATTAAACATCTGAGCGGAGTGAAGATTTTATCATTCGGTTTTGATGTTGATGAAGAAACTCAACGCAAACGTCTGAAAAGCAGAGATGCAAGTATTAGTGAAGAAGAAATTACAACTCGCATTAATGTTAAGAAAGAATTTGATGAAATATTTAAAGAAAAGGATTTATTTGAACACATCTACTTGAATGATGAAGAAAAGGAAAATTTCCCTGTTGATCTTTACAATTCATTAAATGATATTTTACAATAAATAAATGGATGCAAAAGAAAGAGCAAGAAGATTTAAGGAACATCAAGAGTTGGGTTCAAAAGTTGTAAAACAACAGGAAGACATAAAGAAGAAATGCAGAGAGAAAGTAACGGGCGAAGAAGCATTTGAAAGAAAACAAGAGAAATTTTTTAAACCACTTTTAAAAACTTCCCAAGAAAAAATGAAAGATGTTTCCACAGTTCCCACAGTAGAATATACTCCTAAAAAACTTCAAATGTTAAAAGATTTTGATCAAATGACGGAGGAAGAATTAGGGCATTTAGAAGAATTAAAGGTATATGATGATGAAGATTAAATCGACCCCCTGATTATATTGTGAATGCTCTTCAAAACAATGAATATTCAGCGGATTCAAAAACCAAAGCAGGACTCATTCCAACAGAACAACCAGCAATATTTCATCTTGTTCAGGAAAAGGTATTGATATTTAATGATGAATTAAGGTTCTTGGGTTCTGCTCAACCCCCTGTTAAACTAACTCCGAGATTAATGTTTCTTCTCACAAAAGATGGAAGACAAGGTTCAACTGTGAGGGATGAATCAAAGTATATTGATAAACCATTGGATATGAAAAATAATGATGATCGAGTATATATTGATCTGCTGAACACTCTAAATTATAGGGTTAGTATTTCTAATAAAAGTAGGAAAAATGAGAAGGAGAAACACATTATTCAGGCTTTAAGTATCCTTGGTTCAGGTATTAGTTTTCTTCCAAATGACCCATCGCAATTAGTTAATAGACTGTTATTGTTTTTCGGTAGCAAGAATGCTGGAAATAACAATTGTTTTAATGAAGCATCAGCCATTTTAGACCAGTTGATGAACATGAAAATAATTAATAAATCTCAATATAAAGACATTTTATCTCATATTAAATAAGATGAGAAGCACAATCCTGAGTTTTAATTTCACAACAAGCGACCACACATCTTCATTCCCATACCCACTACAACTTGACCCAACAAAAGAATATGAGGCATCTTTATTGTCCATGGAAACTTATAATACCTTATTTAATATAACTGATAAAAATGACAAGTTTAGTTATAATCCCGGAAGTGGATACAAAACGATAACAGTCTCACCCGGAGCATATGAGATTTCTCAAATATCTTCCGAAATTGCTTGTCTTATGAAAGAACAGGGTGATGAACCAAAAAATATTGTTATAGACATTCAAAAACATACTTCAAAATCAACGATTAAAGTTAAAAATAACTACAAGGTTGATTTCACAATTGATAATTCATTTAGAGAGTTATTGGGTTTCTCCTCAAAAAAGATTGAAACTAATGGGACGTTTTACAGTGATAATGTCATTCAAATATCCTCAGGAATAAATTCGGTGTTAATTCACTGTGATTTGATTGATGGTGCTTATAATGATGGAAAAAAAACAAATACAATATTTTCATTCAGTGCATACTCAACCCCAATTGGTTATAAATTCAATATGGAACCCAAAAATTTGGTTTATCTCCCTGTGTCAGGAAAAACCATACACAGAGTAAATTTTAGGATAACCGACCAAGATAATCGTATGATTTCTTTTAATGGAGAAGTTATATCCATCAGAATTCACCTACGTGAAGTTTTTCAATAAATAAATACGATGGTTATTGTGAGGAAACACGAGTTGGGAAAATATAAAATAATTACAGGGGATGGGATGTTCCTTTCCCCATACTACAAGGGTGAAGGCATGTATCTTGGTAGAGGATACTATAAACCTAAGAGACAAAGGGGTGTTGGACATCAATTTAGAGGAGATGGGATAATTGATACTCTCATGGGTATTGGTTCAACTATTCTTAAACATAAAGATCTAATTGGTTCAACTGCTTCTGCTGTGGGAAATGTAGCAGGTGCTGTAAAGAGCATAAAAGATGCCCAGAAGGAATCTCATAAATTACAAGCAATAAAAGAAATTAAGAAAGGCAAAACTCAGTTGTCCCCCCAAGAACGACAGAAAATAATTCGAATACTTGGATCAGGGTTTCAAAAGTTTTAACATCTTTTTTTCCTAAATAAATACAAGTATGGAAGCAATTGATAGTATCTATGATTTGGATGATACTATTATTATCTCAAACTCCACTAAAAAAGAAGATTACTTCAAGATAAATGCAATAACTGGAACAGACTGGAATACGAATGGTACAAAAAGTTTTGAAATAAATAATCAACAAACCTATTTGAATCTCTCCAAAAGTTTCTTGTTGTGTAAATTTAAATTCACTAAAGCTGGGAATAACACAAACGCTACACTTGTAAATGATTTCTTCTGGAAAATGTTTGATAGTGTGCGTTTGTATATTGGAACACAAGAAGTTGAAGCGGTTGATTATGTCTCTGCTGTATCTGAAATGATGAAATTTACACTCTATACATTCAGTGATAGAATGGGAAAGGGGTCTGTCGAAGGTTTTATTCCTGATATGTCAACGGGAACAAACACAGACCCTGGATATACTCAAAGGAAAGGAGCGTATAATGATGATACAAAAGCAGAAAATAGTTTTACTGTGGCAGTTCCTCTTAAAGGTATATTTGGATTTTGTGATCATGATAAAGTTCTGTATGGTCTTAAAATTAGATTTCAACTACAAAGGAATGATAATGAAAATAGATTGCTTTTTGGTGTTGGTAATGCTTTTGGTGATCAGAATAAATTTGTAATTGAGGAAATGAGTTGGTATATCAGTGAATATACTCCTAATCTTAAAACAGAAGAGATGTTGAATAGAAGACTTAACTCAAAGAAACCACTCAGTGTATCATACCTCAAAAGAAGATGTCAACACGTTAAACTCAACCAAACTACTTACACGTGGAATTTGGGTGTTCTGGAAGGAAAGCCACGATATCTGTGGATCATTTTTAAAAAGCCAGATGGTGATACTGCGACTGATAAGAATAATGCATTGAGTGATAATGCTAAGGTGAAACAACTTCGCGTTTCTCTAGATGGAACATTTTATCCACGAGATAGATTGGAAATTAATTGGGAAAAAAATGATTTTGCTGAAGCATACAAGTCTTACCAAAAGGTGTGTGAAAGTAATGGAAATAAAGAACCTATTTTGGATATGACAGCATTTAAAAGTTTGTATACAATCTATGCGTTTGACCTGAGCGCTCAAAAGGAAACTATAAAGTCAAATCGAGTGGATACTTTCCGATACATTGAAAGAGGAGAGAGTGAAGAAGTTGATACATATTGTTTGCTTTTGGAAGAAACAGAATTACAGATTAATACAGATAATGGTATGATGATTAGTCTCACATAATTTTTTGTTAAATAAATGAGTGGCAAAGTACCAACTGGGGTATATGTTAATCAAATCAATCTTCATAAACTATCATCTTGTGTTCAAAATCAAAAGCCTTGTACGATTAACGTTAATACAATTCAGAGAAAAGGAACAGTAAGAATCGATGTTTTGCTCACAAGAGAACAGGTTAAAATCTTGAATGACACTGGCTCACTTAAAATTAAAATGACAAAACCAATGTTGAAAAAATATTCAATAAGAGAGACGAATGGAGGATTTCTCCCATTTCTAATTCCTTTATTTGCTGGTTTAAGTGCGGTTGGAGCATTGACGGGTGGTATTTCAACAGCGGTGAAAACTGCCAATGAAAGGAAGGCTCAACTCCAGGCTCAAAAAGAATTGGAAAGACATAACAAAGAGTTGGAGAAACAAATTAGTGGAAGTGGTGTAATTGTAGATTTTGCTGAAAAACTTGAAGGTCTGCCTGATAAAGCGAGATTGTTAGTTGGAGATATGCTTTCTTCTATAGCACAAGCAGGTGTAAAATTAACGAAAAGAGGTAATGGATTATATCTTTCTAATAAATGAATGAGCATTGATGAGTGGTTTAAAGAATTTGGAAAGAATACAACATCAAATTTACAACTTGTCAAATATTGTAAGAAATTAAAAATTCATAATGTGGTTATTTGTATGAGAGATGAATTAACAAATGTGCCGAAACATACAAAGAATATTATTATGAACTTAGAAGATAATAATGGGAACGGTTCTCATTGGGTTTGTATTTTTAATTGTCAAGACAAATATTATTTTGATAGTTTTGGTCTTCCACCACCTGTTGAAGTCATAAAATTCTTACAGAATGGTGTTTATCAAACATTTCAAGTCCAAGAATTAAATTCCAAGTGTTGTGGTCAATTATGTCTGTATGTGTTATTTCAACTCAACAAAAATAAAAAATTTTATGATATTATTTTTAATCTAATATAAATGACTTATGTTGGTAAAGATGGTTCTATCTTTGGTGTATCCCAAGAACTGGATATTGATTTATCAAATTATTACACAAAGGCACAGGCTGAACGACATAAATGTAATATAACCAAAAATATTAACATGAAAAATGCTTATAAATTAGAAAATTATCCAAGCCCGACTGACGCGAATGACTTGGTGAGATTAAGCGATTTATCACAATATATATCTTTAAATTAAACGGCCGTGTATTTCAAAGATACATAAGTGTTGATATTATCTCCAGGTCATACAGAATTCACAGTTCGAATTAAAATAAATTTTTATAAAGAAGGGCGTATCGTTTGTATGAGAATAGAACAATGGGGGTATGATATGAATGATTTAGGGTATAATTGGTCATTTAAAATTGACCTCGAAGACCTGGAACAATTAAGTCAGTCTCGTAAGGAAGAATATTATCCACTTGGTATCGAGAATGAGTTTTGTGGGGCCATGATTAGTAAACAACAAATAAAAGAATTTAATAAGGGTAAATATAATAATGGTTTTGCCCTTGTTTATATCATGAAAACAGAAAAAAACAGGATTATATATAATAAGTAAGGAAATACAAAATGATTTAACTATGGGAAGATGGGGAGGTGTTTCGTGCCATAATATTATTCTCACATATATTTCTAATACATAAATGACAGTAAGAAGGCTTCAAGAAAATTATCATTTCTGTGTCCAAGCATACCTTCAAGAAAAGGGTATTCGGTATTTTCATAAATATGTTCTACAACATAAGAATGAGGTATTTTCAATAAAAGATTGGCATTATGCTGATGTTGATAAACCGACAACTTTAGATTTAATTAGAATGTTAAATAATGAAAAAATTATAAAGTTAAGAAAAGGTAAGGCTCTTTTAGAAATTCAAAAGAAATTTTATTGGTTTCCTGTTGTAAAAAAAATTATTTTGGATACAGGAATAACAAGAAATCCTGATGAATATATGTATGATATTCTATGGGGTGTAAGCGATTCAAGGATAATAAGGGATGAGGAAGGAGTTGAAGAAGAGAGGGAAGAGGAGGAAAAGGAGAAGAGAGAGAAGGAGGAAAAGGAGAAGAGAGAGAAGGAGGAGAGGGAGAAGAAAGAGAAGGAGGAAAAAGAGAAGAGAGAGAAGGAGGAGAGGGAGGAAAGAGCGAGACAAAATAAATATCAAAATATGGAAACCAGTGAGATTAAAAAAAGATTGGTGGTATTACAGAAAATAACTCAACCCACCGAGGAGGAAAACAAAGAATTGACAAGTCTATTTGCAATACTTTCGACAAGACTATTGACATCGACAAGATATTCATTTTAATTCAAGTTTTTCATTTTTTTTCTTAAATAAATGAAGGAGAGAGTGAAGGCATTTCTAAGGATTCTTTATGTTTTAAAAATTAAGATTCAAATGTGCATGTTGGAAACTAAAAAGGTTTTTGCACTCTGCAGGAATTTTTCTCATAAATAAATGAGTTATTGTCTCAAATGTAAAAAGAAAACTAATACTAAAAATATTTCATATATTAAAAGTAAAAATAACAGGGTTATACAAAAAGGTATATGTTCGGTGTGTGGTTCAAAAAAAAATCTATTTATCTCCAAACACAAACGAGGAGGAGATATACAAAAGTTTTTATCAGGAAGTAAATTTACAACTACTGGAATACCAGGGGAATTACATCTTCCAGGGTATTCTTTCTGTGGTCCAGGCACAAACTTGGATAAAAGATTAGATGAGGCAGACAATCCTAAATCATGGAGTAAACCCATCAATAGAGTTGATGAAGTGTGCATGAGACACGATATTGATTATGGGAATACCACAACGTTGGAAGAAAAGCATGAAGCCGATAGAGAAATGTTGTATAATTTGTCTCTGATACAAAATCCAACCTTGAGAGAAAAAGTTGATCGGTTCATTGTGAAGAAGATGATCAGTGCTAAATTGAAACTTGGACTTGGAAATTCAAAAAACTTATAGACTCTAATGATGTCATTAAGACTGATGAGCAATTAGCTGATGAATTACATAAACCAATATTCACAAAGTTTCGTAGAAGGAAAGTTTATTCCAAGGAAGTTGATTATATCTGGTCCGCTGATTTGATTGAACTCAATAACGATAAGGGGTACAAGTATGCTTTAACCATTATTGATTTGAGGAGTAGATACGCATGGGTTGTCCCTTTAAAAAACAAAACAGGAAATACTCTTATGTTCGCCTTTCAACAGATATTTAATAAAAGTAAGAGAAAACCTAAAAAATTGTGGACTGATGAGGGTAGAGAGTTTTATAACGAGACATTTATGAATTTTCTAAAAAATAACAGTATTACATTATACAGTACCTTTAATGAAGGGAAGGCAGTTGTTGTTGAACGTTTTAATCGTACCTTAAAAGAGAGACTATATAAAAAATTCACACAACTCAGTTCACAACAATGGTCATCTTTTATTCAGGATATTGTGGATAAGTATAATGACACGATTCACACGTCAACAAATATGAAACCATCAGAAACATTTACAAAATTAAAATATGAAAAAGAGATTAATGTCAGAAAACCTAAGTTCAAATTTGGTGATATCGTAAGAATATATAGGTGGAAATCTCATTTTGAAAAGGGTTATACTAAACGATGGTCAAACGAACTTTTTAAAATTGTTGATGTAATAGATACGGTTCATTGGACTTATAAGATATATGATTTGGAAGGGGAAGAGATTTTCGGTTCATTTTATTCACAGGAATTACAAAAGACAAAACTAAGCAGATAATACCCATGGGAGCAATGGGTTGTCCCTTCACTCCCTTCTACTATACACCATTGTGGACACTCGAGGGCCAAGTCCGAGGTGTATAACAGTATATAATGTGTGTGAAGGGGTGGACGTTCTTAGATCTGTGAACCCCAAACACAGAATCCTCAACTGAATAGTCAAGGCTTAACTTTGTTTGTTGATGTGTGTGTGTGTGTGTGTGTGTGTGTGTGTGTGTGTGTGTGTGTGTGTGTGTGTGTGTGTGTGTGTGTGTGTGTGTGTGTGTGTGTGTCCCAACCCTCACATTCAAAATCTCAACCCCAACCCTCACATTCAAAATCTCAACCCCAACTCAATCCTCGCCCAACACAATGTCTTTTTCAAAATGAGATTTCCACCTATATATTTTTTTTTACGTTTTTTTTTTTTCTCTTCTTCCAATTCTGTCTTTTAAGGCTTTCAGGTTTGATGACGTAGAAAGAGGGAGTAAGAACTTTCTTGATAGGTTTAGATCCCAAAGAGTGGTAGCATTTCAAGTCTTCAAAATAAACCCAACTTTCCAAGTCTCCAAGGTATAACCACATTCCTGTTGAATTTCCAAGATATGTATCACATTGTGAGTTATCAAGCCAGAACCCACATTTCAAGTCTCCAAAAATATAACCATCTATCCAAGACTCCAAGGTAGAATCACAATTTCCAGAAATATAGTGGGTTTCAGTGATAGATCTCACAGAGTATAACTGTGGAAAATCAAGGAAAACTCCATTTTTCCAATTTTTATGGGTTTCAGTGATAGATCTCACATAGTATAACTGTGGATCATCAAGGAAAACTCCATTTTTCAAAATGTCTGAAAATTGTGATTCTCCAAGGTAAAACTTGTATTCTGGCTCATCAAGGTATAACTCTTTGGTTGGATCATCAAGGACGAACTCGTTCTGTGGGTCTTGGTCGCTAATAAGGTCTGCAGCCAAGCCAACAATTTCGCCCCAAGTTGTAGCAAAAGCAGTATTTTCATTTTGTATTTCAGATACAATTTCCTGTGAGAGAAAATAATAATGTATTAATTAAGTTATTTCATTATTAAATGAGTATGCTTCAATTAAATTTGAAAATAGGAAAATAAAAATCTGACCTCAACAGATAAGAGGTTTGAATCCAGTTCATCAACTTGAAGGTTTAGTTCCAAACAAGTCTGAGAGTTCCAGGCAAGCACACTGCACACCATGGCCAGCAAAAAAATGTTTAAAATGGAGCCTGGGCTTGAGGCTTTTATAGGGAAAGACTGGTGGGTGTGGTTTCCTTTGGAAATTCCCTGGGCAAGCTCAGCAGGCCTTCTTTGGGCAATTTTTTCAAAACCATAACATGCTGGAATTTTCTTGTGATTTCTTTGTGAGTCAGAGATGAACTGGAAATGATGTAAGAGTAGGTGGGGCTTAGCAAAAGTAGGCGGGGCTTAGAAAACGTGGGCGTGACTTATAAAAATACCTCATGAAAAGTGGGCGGGGCTTAGCAAAAGTGGGCAGGGCTTATAAAAATTCAACAGAAAAGTGGGGGGGCTTAGAGGAAAGTGGACGTGGCTTATGGAATAGCTCGTGAAAAGTGGGCGGGGCTTTAAAAATTCCATTTGAAAGTGGGCGGGGCTTAACAAAAAATAACCTGTGGCTCAGGAGGTGGTCAAACAAGAGCATTAAGAGAAGTTTATCATTTCGTAATGGCACAAAAGGGGTATCTTAAAAAATATAAAGATTCAAATGTTTTGTTTTTCAATATTTTAGATGGGGATTATTGTGCAAAGAAAATTAAACTATTGAAGGAATTTGAGAATGAACAAATCTTTACAGGTTCAATGAGTGAGCTAAACAATATGCATCGGTTATTTGAAAAAGAGTGTCCCGAGGCTTCGACGTTTCAGATATTTCTTTCGAATCACCTTAAACAAATCACATTACTACTTTGCTACTTGAACAAATCTTTATCTTATTGCATGGGTTATTTGAAAAAAAAGTGTCCCCAGGTTAAAAGGGGAGACAAATAAATATACCTTGGGATAAAAAGGGGGTTTATTTTTAGGGAAAAAAAATATGAATCGCTGAAAATCCCCCATTCATTTACATGGGGAAAAGTGAGCCAGAACCAGTATATTCACCCTACTTATGCACACACAAACAGTAAATATACACTGACTGTGGAATAACCAAGTTTGAATGTAAAATGTATATTATTTTCTACCCGTGTCTTGCCTCGTGCATATTCATGTTTTGCTTCATATATATTCGTGTTTTGCCTCATGCATATTAATGTTCCACCATTGTGTTGCATCATCTCCACTGGCAAGTGGGCAAGAGCAGTTCTTCCCTGTCTGGAGGAACATGTGGTTTTGTGGAAAAGGCACGGTTTTTTACCATCGCAATTGGAGTGTTTTAAAACAGAGAAAAAGTGATTTAAACCTCTGTGTTGGTAAACTGCCTGGAGTATTCTTTCTTCAAAGAATCGGGACACATAAGCTGTTCCAGGATGCTGTTTATATATACATTATTATACATGATTACACAAATTGTATACATACATATTAATGTGATAAAATGCATACGATACATGATTATACATATTATACACACACAAACCTACACATGAATCATGATAATATTATACACACACACACACACACACACACACACACACACACACACACACACACACACACACACACACACACACACACACACACACACACACACACACACACACACACACACACACACACACACCTCATCCCAAAGTATGAAGAAACCCAACTTGCTCAAAAATAAGGGCCAATGATATGCCTACCAGCAACATAAAACTTCTAACAGGATCATTACATAAATGATTCTCTTCCTTCCTCTGAAAGATAATGATAAGTTCTTCTTTTATATGCAGCACATGGCTGCGGGTAGCATCATTAGCTGTGGGTGCGACTGTGCCAGTGATGCAATGTCCCTATGACCAGTACACTGGCACTTATTTAGCCAAACTCAGAAGGATGACAGTTTGAGTCAACCCTACCAGATGTTGATTGAATGGTGAACAGGAACTCAAAATCAGGACCCTAAGATCCCAAGCCAACCACCCTAACTGCTAAGCCAACACCAGGCTTTACATAAATTATATGCCATCATCAAACACAACAAGGAGGTTTGGAGGCAGAACAAAAGGGATATAAGAGAGGTTGTTATGGTACAATTGACCACCATACTGAACAAGACCGGATTGGAAAATTGCAAAACACGATGAACAAAATTGTCCACCGCCTGGATTGACTGTAAGAAAGCTTTCGACAGTGTCCCACATTCGTGGATGATAAAATGCAAACAAATATACAAAATCATCCCAAAATAATCAAACTGATTGAGAAAGCAATGGAGCTCTGGAATACCACATTGATATTACAGCACTCAAAAGGAAATATCGAAATACAAGATGTGAAAATACGGCATGGGATCTTCCAGGGAGACAGTCTTTCCCCCTCTTGTTTTGTCTGTCTCTGGACCCACTCAATAACCTCATCAACAAACAAGGACACGGATACACCCTAACAACCGATAGAAGACCATCCAAAGAAACAGAAGGGGTGACACACCTACGACACATGGATGATTTAAAGGTCTTCGCACTGAATGATGAAAAATTGACAGAACAGCTAAAACTAGTAAAACGATTCTCTGAGGCCATTCGAATGGAATTTGACTAGATAAGTGTGCCAAGTGCACATTTTTACAAGGTAAACTAAACAAAAAAAAATACCCATCAGAGATGGGGAATCCCCCGCCATTGAAACATTTTTTTCAAGATGGCCGCCCCAGTCGGCCATCTTGGATCTGGCCACACCCAAAATCAATAAGGTTCTTCCTTTTCAGGTGGTACATGTGTGACCCAAATTTCAAATCGAAATGGCGAACAGTTTATGAGTTATCACACTCACAGCTATAAATGTTGATGCCCAGCCAGCCGGACAGACGGACGGACGGACGGACGGCCGACCCGGGTAACAATAATATCCCCCTTCCACCATGTGGCGGGGGATAAAAACTGACGACATAAAAATTGACCTCGAAACAAACAACAGTTAGAAATCAAAACATCACACAAATACCTCGGAGTATAACAGGGCCACAAAATATGTCACAAACCAATGCACAAAAACAATCGCGAAAGAATACCTACGTAGAACGAACCTGATCCTGAAAACGTACCTTTTCCCAAGAAACGAAATCAAAGCCATAAACCAACTCGCAGTAGCAGTGTTCCAATGTGGCTGTGGAATAGTAAACTGGCCCCAATCAGAAATCAATAATTTGGACATAAAAACAAGAAAAATCCTGACCATCCACAAAATGTTCAACAAAAACCAATCCCTAATTCATCTTACAAGGAATTTCCAAAAACAGGTGCAACTACAAGATACCCTAAATAAAAATGAAATGGCAACAAATACAGTCCCAACAATTGCAAAAGAGACAATATATGTGTATGTATGTATATATATATATATATATATATATATATATATATATATATATATATATATATACATATATATATACATATATATATACATATACATATATATATACATATATATATATATATATATATATATATATATATATATATATATATATATATATATATATATATATACATATAAAGAAATATCAGCAAATATATATATATATATATATATATATATATATATATATATATATATATATATATATATATACATATAAAGAAATATCA